>NC_134410.1:126012176-126317801 GCF_038048845.1 Mixophyes fleayi | reverse complement strand
TGGCCGAAACTAAGTCTGAGTTTCCCCTGCTCTTCAGTCTTCCCAGGAGCTGTCTAGTCAAGAGATGGCACTACTGAAAACCCCTCCCTAAATCCAAATTCCTTTCATCATATTTAGACTCTTCGGGTCTTAAATAGGACTGAAGCCAATAGAATGATTTATATTATTCAACCACGAGATTATTTCTCCTACACTGTAATATTTTGCTTCCTATCTCTCAGCTGCCAGGAACTGTAAGGAGCTGCAGGATCATGGAGAGACTCTCAGTGACTGGTACACAATATACCCGGATGGGCAGACCCCACTGAGAGTCCTGTGTGACATGCACACTGATGGCGGAGGATGGATTGTAAGTCTGTCTGCAGAAATCTCTATATTTCATACATGTAAACAGTTCATACATTCAGGGAAATTCTAGGTTTTCAAAAATTCCATTACCCTTCAACACAACTCTTCTTACAACACGATACAAGGCTATAAGTGACACTAGTAATATTTATTACAGCAATCCAGATGTAGGCGTTACAGTAAATGTAACATTTCCCCAATATACATCCCTTCTATCAACTAATATAATCCACGAGCGTCCCAAAGTTGGAACTTGGCGGGTTCAGGGGTCACCTTGCCGGCACCTGTGATGGTGCAATGTTGAGACAAGCTTGAAAGTAAACCACAGTCATTGGGTGGTTGTTGACGGAGATGATGGGGCAGCCACCAGGAGCATGAGGGCCACTTGCAGTCGGGTCATTATGAAAAGCTTCTTCAATGAAGCATCTCCAGATTATTTTAGGATACACTTTTGTGGCTGCTCAACCAAAAGACTTATAAGGCCATATTACCATTATAAACTGTAGTTGACATATTAAAAATGAATACACTATAAGCAATGCATCAGTCAGTCTCAATCCATTAGTGAATGTGTTTGGTAATGCAAGGAAGACCGAGATATATATTAGCATGCAGCCTAAAGTTAATTTTTACGAATTCAAAGTGTTTTACTATGTTCATCAACATTAATAGATCTTTAACATCCATGCCAGACGGCATAGAGTGACTCCTATGAACTTTGTTTTAGAAAAACTGTCACTATCTAGGGTTAGGATCAGATCCCAATGTCTGGAACAGACAGAAAGTAATGATTAGACAAACTGATTTGTAGTCAGTAGCAGACTAGTTCAGTTCCAAAGTAATTAACAAAACACAGTAGGTTTGGAGCAAGGGTGTAGTACCTAACAGGCCATCTTCAGTTCCCCCAGGTAGCTCTTAGAGAAAATCTGGAACTGTAGAATCCCTGGGTTTGAATCCTGACAAATGTCGCCACTGTGTAGCCTTCAGACACAAAGCTTCTCTCATTTTCTTAATATAGGTATTTCAGAAACGTTACGATGGTTCAGTTGATTTCCAGCGTGACTGGAAGTCCTATAAGATGGGGTTCGGCAGCCGCCTGACTGAGTTCTGGCTGGGGAATGACAATCTTCACATGTTAACATCATCAGGTAATGATCACTAGGGCTTCATATGATTATGACTCAATATGAACCTCTCGTCCAGTTTAATGTGCTCCATTATTTATATTGTCTGCTGGGTTCATGCTATGCAGTATATAATCCACTCCATAGAATATATATTAACAATATTTTCTAATTTAAAAAGATATTTCATATTTAATTTCTCTCAAAATTGACCAAAGGAATTGGCACTGGAGTAGACATGAGGAAAGTTTCACAGAGATGTGAATTTCTAACTAAACAATCTTCAACTTCTGCTTTTACGTTGTCATTCTGTGAAATGTACCGTCCAGGTCTGAATGGGTAACATACGCTTCACAACAGACACACCCCTCAGGCTCTTAAGTCCAACCTGCTAACATGTACAAAAACATTTTATTTCATATGTTAGGACACAATTGTTATGAGGCATCATTTAACCTTGACTAAACCAGCTAATACAGCAGGAACAACTTCCCTACACGCGTGCAAAAATATAAAAAATATAAATATTTTCTTTACATATTTCCTACAATACGCTCTGCAAATGCTAATCGATGGCCGATCGACTACTAAAGTCTCAATAAGTGTTTGTGAATCATCTAATTATCAGCGGTTCTCTAGTTCAGGTGTTTATCATCATCATCATCATCCTCTACTTACCCCTGTGCACAGTGCTGGGTACCCCTTGGGGGGGTAGGTCCACATTCCTTTTGAAGACCCAATGTCATTAGTGATTCCAACCACATGCTGTGGTCAGCCTAGGGCTGGTTTGTCATTATGGCAAGGGAACCCCACGCTCCTGGTTTCCCTGCTATAGAGCCACCAGACCTATCTGGCAAAGCCTAGTACTGGTACTAGTAAAATCAGGAGGACCCTGAGCTTCAGTTGGATGATTTATTAGGGGGAGGGGAGGTCCTTGTTTTTTAAAAAAATGTACTGCCATTTTTGTTTTTTTGTTTAATGTAGTGCTGCTGGAGGCATTGCCTATTTTAATGTAATCCATTATGTCGACATTTTAACTATGTCGACCTAATGAACATGTGTGCCACAATGACATTTTAACTGGGTCGGCATTCTGAATGTCGACATTTTCATTGTCATCATTTCGACTATATCTTGTAATACATAATTCTTTGCCCTGCGTTGTACCTGGTAAGCTATTGCAACTTGGATGGATGAAAGGGAGAGGCCTCTTTATGTTCCCAATGTGTAAAGGTATGTGTGTATAACATCAGCAATCTATTGCAAAACCTGGTATGGTTCCTTCCATCTGGGCTCTAGAGAGCTTTTTATCTGGTGGCCAAGCAGACAATACCTGTTTGGAGTAATAATGGGAAATGTCATGTTTCTTGACATAAGTATATTGTATGGAAACCGTCCAGTGATCCTGGAGGAATGTGCATCTTATCATAACCATCAGAGCTAATGACAAAGCATCCGGCCATTTAAGATTCATTTTGGCACAAATGTTTCTAATTTTGTTCTTTAAAGTACCAGTGGATCCTCACTTTCCCATGAGCCTATGGGTGAAAGGGTTTTATAGTTGCTGTTTTACGTCTAATGCCCCAAAGACCCTTTCTGGAAGAATGGAGACACATGTTAGATTTGGTCAGAAAACATTTTTTTTTAAATGAGTTACTCTCCTGTCATTGCAGGTACATGGGAACTACGTGTTGATCTGCAAGACTTTGACCTTAAAAATGTTTTTGCTAAATACAAATCTTTCAAAGTTATGGGAGAATCTGAGAAATACAAATTGATCCTTGGAACCTTTGTGAGTGGTGATGCAGGTAAGGAACGACCGTGTTGTGTAAACAAATGATAGCTTGTGTGTGTTAATGAATAATAGTGGTGTAATAATGTGTATATAAAGCAATTACAGTGGTTGGGTAAAAAAACGGTAGTCATGTGTGACATGTGACTATATCTGGTTGGCCAGCATGATAAATACCCAACATAGCTTTTGGTGTGGGCCCAAATCTATTATTTGATTGTCTGTGTCATTGTCAAGATAACATTTGTTCTTTCAATGACAATCTGCATGTGTGTTTAGTTACATCACTTGACTCAATCATGATTCTGTTAATTGGAGTATTATATTATAAATAATAAACCGTAACTGTAACCTGGACAATTACAATGGATGAATTATAAGTGAGCCACAAAGCTATGATGTCACAGGACATGTTGGGCAATTGTTGCCTTCAATGATCGATAATGATCTTATAGAAACTGGTAGGATCATTATTAGGCTTGGCTGAACATGTGATCAGAAGATGACCGCCATTGACCTCTGTGTGAAGACATATTCCTGCAGCACTCCCAGGCCTTAAGGTCTTATGGGCTTTTTTGCATATAAGTTGGTGCAGCTGGTTGCAGGGGACAGCACTTTTGCATGTCCGTATATAACCCTTATTATACTTTTGTTTAGGAGATTCTCTGACATATCACAATGGGATGATGTTCTCCACCGTGGACCAGGACAACGATCCTTATAGCAGTAATTGTGCCCAGGATTACAAGGGAGCCTGGTGGTACAACAGCTGCCATCATGTAAACCTGAACGGACGGTACCTTCCTGGAAAACATGACTCATTTGCTGATGGCATTAACTGGCACTCTGGCAAGGGGTATAATTACTCCTACAAACAGTCTGAGCTGAAAATTAGAGCCGTGTAATGAAACAGAAAGATGCTTCCTACAAAGAACACAGAATTACACAGATATTATCTTCCTCCACTGCTGTAATTAATGATGACCGTGTAACTGCATGTTATTATATGAATAAATCACGTACTGATATACGCATCTATATAAATGTCCTTGTACTTACAGTAACATCCTGGTATTCTACCCTTTCTGTGAGGTCATTGTCACCCTTATGTCACATGTGGGCGTCACTGCTCTCTGCAGTCAGACATTACTATTAGTGGGTTTATTACCTCCTAGAGCCTTCCATAAAATATTACCCACAAACATCATTAATGCTCTTCTCTTCTACAATGGCTTGGTTGAGAAATCACATTCATTCATTATAATATGATTATTGAGAACACATAAGAATAAAATAAGAGGACTCAAAAAATACCAGAAAGCCGCCAACAACAACAGAACACCGGGCAGTTGAACACACATCATCATGTTACATTAAAATAGACGTCCATTGAAATCTATTTCAATTAACGGCCTCCAACTGGTACCAAAATGATTTGCAAACAGTTTTATTCATATCATGGTTGAAAACAAGACTATAAATGATCAGCTTCTTTCCAGCACTTTGAATTCTCTGGAAAACTGTTCATTCTAAGAAAAAGTTTATGGTTTGGGTGGATGGAGGTTTGGGCTGATCAGGGGAATAGTCTAAATTGTCCTAATTTTCCAGTCGGGAATCTTGGCAGGGATTGATGTGTGTGGTATACTTTTTTCTCTGTTTTGTTAGAGTACCAGGGATTGAACTTATTAAATTTTAGACTTAATATACAAAGGTACACGGCATGTGGATATAAAAACAGACCGACAACAATTGACATAAAAATAATTACTGCATACCAGTTATAAAAACAAATGGGATGAAATTACAGAGCCTAAACTTACGTATGACAATCTGTATGCCTGGGGCAGGCAGAAGAGATGGACAGTCATTCAATTAGATTGAGACCTCTAGAGCTAACAATCTACCCCTTCACACACAGGCTTTTTAAGCAAATAGAAATGGCACGGCATACAGAGGGGCAGTGTATATGGTAATGTGGGGGAGGAAATGTCCCATGGGTGTCAACCTAATCTCCTCTATGTAGGAAGTTGCATATTGATCCATATACACGATCAAAGACAATGCATTACTGCGATCTGAATGTTAAGTTATTATTATTATTATTATCCTTTATTTGTTAGGGGCCACAAGATTTCCGCAGCGCCGTACACAGTACAAACAGTAGACTATACAGGGTGAAACGGTACAAAACAATAAACAAAAAATACCAGTACTTCAGAAACTCCAGGCTGGTTGATGCAATAAACCTGAAGCAGAAGAACAGGTAGGGAGACAGGAGGGAAGGGGGCCCTGCTCATGTGAGCTTACATCCTAAGGGAGGGAAAACAGAACAGGCACACGGGGAGTCAGATGTGGCCAGTGGAGAGAGTGAGTGGAGGAGATGAAGGGGTTATGCGGATGGTTGGTAGGCTTTGAGGAAGAGGTGGGTTTTCAGTGCACGTTTGAAGGAGCACAGAGTAGGAGAGAGACGGATGGAACGAGGGAGGTCGTTCCAGTGGAGGGGGGCAGCACGGGAAAAGTCTTGGATTCTGGAGTGGGAAGAAGTGATAATAGTGGAGAGGCGGCGATCATTGGCTGAGCGCAGGGAGCAGGCGGGAGTGTGAATGGAGAGGAGGTTAGAGATATAAGGGGCAGTAGAGTAGGAGAGAGCCTTGTAGGTGGTGGTGAGGAGTTTGAAGAGGATTCTGTAGGGGAAGGGAAGCCAGTGTAGGGCGAGGCAGAGAGGGGAGGCCGAGGAGGAGCGGCGTGAGAGGAAGATGAGTCTTGCGGCCGCATTGAGTATAGAGCGGAGGGGGGAGAGACGGGAGTGGGGGAGGCCGGTGAGGAGGAGGTTGCAGAAATCCAGGCGGGAAATGATGAGTGCGTGTATGATAGTCTTGGTGGCATCCTGAGAGAGAAAGAGACGGATATGGCAGATGTTACGTAGTTGGAATTTAGCTGCCAGAATGTCTGCTGAACCTAATTACCTCCCACTGGGCTAATTGACTAAATGTTTTATCTGAGAGGAAGTCATGTAGTTTCTATTTATTTGTTTAATATTTATCTGGGGGCTTGATATCTTTTTTTGGGACCCTCACCTGATAGTTGCATACAGTTATGTGTTAGCGGCACACATAGGTGTAACTTTTAAATCAGACTATGCCGTGTCAGTCATCACTGTCAGTCGGTTACATCAGCCCTGTAGTGTATGCAAAAGTTATGGGTCAAAACAAGTGTATTTGCGACACACAGGACTAGAATCAGACGCATTTGCGTTGGAACGTCCTTACTGTACATGGCCTACGTTTGTCCACCTCTTCCCTCCACCGTTAAGCCTCTCAAGTTGTAGGGAACCGTAAGTGTCATTTACGTTCACACATAAATGGCATGCAATTGTGTTCACTGGCGTAAAGTCCATTCTGTGCATTTGCGGTGCGGAATCAAACAAGATACTCTATATAAATGGACATATGTCGGAACATGAATCAGACCCCTGTGTTTAATTACAGGAGAAACCCTACATTACTTCCCCCTTCCCAGGAAGCAACACACATCGGCTGACGTGGTTAGAGGATTGGGTAACTTGGATCATGGGGCTCGGTTACTGTGTACTTATGGACGAGATAAGTGGCCCCAGCATCTGTACCAAAACAATGGGATCCTACCCAACCAGTGTATATTGGGCAAGGGATCCATCAAGACTCCTGACCAGCATACAATTCCTCATTAAAAGTTTAAAATGTATTAATTGTATAAGTTCTCTTCCAAAGTTAACAAAATAAAAAAAACAATAATTCCCAGTTCCCACAAACCTATTATGTGATGCCCCATGTTTTTCTATTGTTTAGTAGATATCATGTCTCCCTCCATCTATTAAAGGTAACAAGCTGTGAAAAGTAACCTTAGGTGTTTATAGCATCGACTAAACGAGGGTCAGGTCACAAGAAATATGGGAGAAACATAGTTTGGCAAACCAACCAAGCTTGCTATAGGGACTAATGCACATTCCTGTTTTCTTTAACTTTGAAGAATAATAACTAGATCGGTCATGTTAATGAATCAGCATTAAGTAGGTTTTTTTTTTATAAATAAGTAATTAGTGTAGCATGCCTCTAAATGAAATTAAGTAAATTCATCAAGCTTGTTTAATTATTTTGTATATTGGGAATTCTTGAGGACTACAGGCAACAATCCGATGTCACTTGTGAAATTCTCCCAAAATGTTCCTGTTCAGGGGTGGAGATACTGGCACTGCAGGGGCGGGGCAGCTTTACAAGGCCTGGAGGAGCTGATTGGGCTCTTCTTTCCTGGTCATGCATAGGGGCTGATGCCTGCACATTGAGACCCTTACGGATATTCACTGCGCATGCACCAACTCCCAGGCTGCTGTGGTGGACATAGCCAGGGACTTGGGAGAGTGGGCTGACATTGTTGTGTTCTGCTCTTGCATTTGCTTGTATACTCTCTACTTTGATGCTCATGTGTCTTTATGGTAACTGATTTTATTTTTATCTTATAATATTATTGCGGAGAAAGCATAGGATACAGCTCTTAAAATCCCCAGTGAATGCTGTAACATGTGTATGACATTAAGATAAAGGAAAAACACCAAGTGTATCCTGCGCTCCTTTCTAAAAGCAGCTATATCGATTTAGAATAGGGATATACACTTCCCCAAAGAACAGTGATAGTAAAATAAGTGGCTAAAAATTCAAGCGTTAATAGTGTCAATGTACTAGCTAAACAAACTCTTTGTATATTTAGAGGAACACAATCCTCTTTAAACAAATATATATTAAACTTGACCCAAAAAATCTTAAATAAAAGTGTTGAAATTGAGAATACTTAAATTTGTGACCAAATATTGTATCCTCTTCTCTTCTAAATCATTTGTGTATTCACAAATATATAAACATTATTATTATTATTATTATTATTATTATTATTATTATTATTATCATTTATTTGTTTATTTGTTATAAACATATCTGAAAGAAAAGGAGAAAACAAACAATGCGCAATACAGTATAAACAGCATATAATATTCCACATATAAGGACGAATATTCTTGGTGATGATATTCTAAATACTTCTAAGGCACAGTCCCCCTAAGGGAGTGCACTTACAAAAACAATGTTTTTTTTTGTTTTCTATCCCCAACACGTTTCAACCACAACAGGTCTAAATACTTCTGAGAGATATCCCCCTAAGGGAGTGCACTTACAAAGACAATCTGTTTTTTCGTTTTCTATACCCAAGATGGATGTTGACCATCTGAGCAGTCTAATTGGTGACTCTTATGATCTATGCTGATCTTTAGTCTTATAACTACAAATGTCTTTTCTCCCATTCTTCATTTAACTGAATGATGTGCTGACATAACGTGCTGAAGGGGGGCATTGTGGGTATAAGACACAGAATGGTTTTCCACTTAGAAGAAACTTGCATCTATAGTGGGCACATTCTATGAGTATTATGTTCCTCTCTACTAACTTGGTGTAATAAATCATGATAATTTGGAAGTCTCGATGGCACTTCTTCTTGTCTCTGCGATGATTTTCCCTCCTCAGGAGATTTGAACCAACATTTGGCAATTGGGCCAAGCAGCAGGATTGTAACGTATATGGCCATCTTAATAGAACAGTTACTATTAGATGTAGTTTCCATTATTCTAGAGTTTAAGTACTGTTTTCCATGGGAGACTTGGTTCAACTCTTCCATGTATCCTGTAGAAGAAAGGAGCATGTTAGGTCATTTCGTAAGCAAACATATTTGTCATGGAAGACTTGAAATCCTCTTTCAATCATTATCGGACATCATTGGATGGTACATTCTACACATGTAGATATTTTGGGCCCATTTGGGCTCAATAAATGATTTGCAAAACAGCTTTGGACACATCGTTAGACTCAATCTGTGCAAGTGCTAGATCTCTGGCCAGGAGCCTGGATTTATGGAGAACTTTGGAGGCATTTGCAAAGGAGCAAACATTTGCACAGACAGAGGATAGGATTCCGTCATTAGTAATGTGGGCAAATGATAAGCTATGTTGTCAATTGTTGATTGCTGCTTCTTAAAACAGAAATATCTATATAAGGAAAACTAGACATGTAAAATTTCTGAAAATAAAAAAAACATAGCTGTAACTATTGTTTATCTGCTGAATCAGATGTCAGAAAGATATTTGGTTGAAGCTTAATAAAAAGATTGTGATGGAAATATTCTTGTTGAAGACAGGATTTCAATACACAAAGAACAAAAGCCTGGGCGTGGAATAGCTGTGCAATGTTTCGGCTGTTACACCGTTATAAGAGACAAGGAGCTGAAGACACCAGTAAGTAACTATGTGTCTCTCAGACATGAGGATCTCCTGTACACTCACCGTCCTATTGCTGAGCGTTACGCTCTGTGCCGCAGAGAGCACCTGTCCAGGTAAGTCACAGCGGCAAAGAATAAGTCTCTACATGATCGCATATGCCCTAGTCATTAACATTATTATTTAAACAATATAATGCATTTATTATCTATTTTGCAATGAATTGATTACACGATAGGCACAAAAATTTCACAGTCTTGGATTCACAGAGATAATTCCTAGATAAAGGGATATGTGAATACACTGTATACTGCAATAATAATAGTGACCGGAATATCAAGCTCAATATTTTTAACCCTGTCTACTACCTCTGTCCCACAGAGTAACAGTGCGTGTTTTCAGGATTTCCTCAGAGAACTATGTGGGGATTAACTCTTACCAAAAATGGATCTCTCTTTTTAGCCAAGTTAAAAAGAGTTGCCAAAAACAACTGCTGTATTGCACCATGCAATCTGTAATTGTATTGTATCAGTACCTTATCTTAAACTGGGTGCACAGGACAGAAAATTTCATCAGATGCAATATCTGTAATGATTTTACCAACGACTGAGATGATCTTGCAGATTCATTTGTACACACCTACACGATTTACCTTCAGATCTGTGATCTTCATCTCTCATAACCATCTGCTGAAATGGTCGTGACTCTGTACACTCTACAGATATCTGCCTACACTGCTGGTGGTGAGTGCGTGCACACTGCCACATTTACCCGACCTCGTACCATCGTTGATCGTGATATTTTTGGAAGTTTATAAAAACAAATGAAACGATACAATGTGTTTTGGTAAGATAAAAAATGATCGAAGGAGTGTACTCACTGATGCAATATCAGACCAAATGATGGTTTATTGTATGATCTGCGCGATAAGTGGATGAAATTACTATAGTGTGTACCACGCTTTAGTTTGTACTAATCTCTACATATTATTAGTGACGGGAATAAATGTGGCCCATTGTTTGCTGAGGGACAGTAATTCGGATAACAGTTATCAGCCATGGTCTGCAAGTTAATTCTATAACAATGGAGCTTATCTGATAAAACTGCCCTACGGAATGTACAACAAGGTGGTGTAACCCATAGCAACCAATCTGATCTAAACTGTACTGGGAAATGGCAACTACAATCTGAACTGGTTGTCATGAACCCTGATGTGTTTTTGCAGATATCGTAAGAACATTATTAGATAGACACATGGTGCTGCCTATCACTGAATCTGAATTCTAACAATATTGACAATCAAAATAAATCACAAGACTGTGTTGGGAAAATAAGAAACATCATGGTCCTATGTTAAATAACTACTGTTTAATGTCCTAATAAACACAAGGTTGAGTTAGATTAGGTCACATGATTAGCGCTATATCTATTTAATGACCTGGAAACAATGGTGTGTCTATTGAACAGTACCAGCAGATGATTATGATGGATAGGTCATAAGATAGTCACAATGCTTGCGCTCAACCATAGAGTAGTCTATTTTATGAATTAAAGCTTTGTTACAAATGTATTTCTCCTCTACTGTATCCCTTCGATTCATCTGACATATCTTTATTGTCATGGCTGTATGGTAGAAGTGAAAATTTTGGGGATCGGAGAATCGGACAAGTTGACGATTCTCAGAGGGTGCCCAGGAGCCCCTGGACATGATGGATTGAGAGGAGATCCTGGACAACAGGGGGAGAGAGGTCAGTTCACCTTCAATGATGTATACAGAAAACTCAATAAGGTTTAATAATATGGTACAAATACAGGAACACAAAATGTTCTGTAGATGCTCATGTGTGATTAGTTGTTATAGGTTACAATACATTTGTCCTATTAAAGAGGTTGGGTACCTGTGGTTGAATCATGTTATTTATGTATTTATAACCAATGTATAGAGGCACAGAGGCTCCCTCAAGATGTTTTGAGAGGGTTATCAGACATGAATACTATAGACAGGATAACTTTGAGAAGAGGAAAGGCTGTTTAATGCATTGTAAGCATATTTAGCAACACCTTCACACAGGCCAAGTAAAGTCCTGCTACATGAATATTATTATAAAATAATCTCTAAATATTAACATTGAGCCAATCTAAAGAGATTGCATGTATTTCTTCACCTATCTGAATTAATTAACCTGAGTGGAAAGTACCATTGTGTATTCCTGTGTTTGATAAAGTTATAAGAGGTTATTTAGAATTAGTTGAATATACATTATTTTTTGCATAAGAAATATATTTCTGTACTAATCATATGCACCAAAAATGGATACGCATGTGTCCATATATAGTTTCTTTGGCTTATCTTTGACTTGATTCTCCTGACGTCTGGAGAGGTGGAACGAGAAGGTCTGTCTCTCGGAGATGCTGAAGACCTAGGATTTCTAGTGGGGGGGTTTCCATTCCACACTGCCATATTGTATGAAAGAGGGTGTGGGCCATCATTTGAGACAGTGCTATGCTGCTCTCCATCTCTTCCCATCCGCTTCAAAGACACGGACAATGGTCGCCAACTGTCCTGATTCTGTTGGGTGACTGTCCTGCTCATTCAGGTCTTTGTTCCGACTGCAAGGAGAGTTGGGATGTATGTTCTGCTTCACACTGCACTGCTTATTTAGGGTGAGCTGCTTGCATATAACTGTAGTGCATGTTGCTTGCCCTTAGCAAGCAGTACAGTGTGAAGTGGGGCATACATCCCAACTATCATGGCAGGCGGGACAAAGTCCTGGCTGAGTGGGACTGTCACACAAAATCATTGTATTAATTTAAACTGAAAGTGTTGCAATGCAATGTAATGTACTTAATTTACATTACTGTTTCTAATAATAGGGGAAAAAGGATCTGTTGGATTTCCTGGGAAAATAGGACCAGCAGGGGAAAAAGGTAACCAATGTTGATGTATGGATGTCATCACTAAAAAATTTTTTTCCTCAGATAAATCAATAAATCCAAATATATATATATAGATTATATTTAAATATTAGAAACCGCAGGGCTGGCAGTCAATTAACCGTTATCATTATTTAATGAATAATCCAAACAAATAATCAATCCCCAGCGCACAGCTTTGAGGCTTAGTGAATAAATATATAAATATATATATATATATATATATATATATATATATATATATATCTCTTAGGTATCAAAAATGCACTAAGCTTTCATGAAATAATGGTATAAAATGTACTTATTTCTGATAAATGGGCCAATATATAAGTTGGATTAAACACCATACGATATCGGAACTCTAGCTTGATCCTAAACCGGCTGTATAGTGAACTTGACCTCTTGATCTAAAATTACAAATACGATAATTACTGTGAGCACCCTATACCATAGGCCTCAATAGATTTCTCACAATGTTGTAAGTGTTAGGGTAATTTTACCTCTCCTTTATCAAGTCCCTTCAGATATCAGTGAGATAAGATGCTGGTTAACCAGGAGATCAGTAATCAAGACACAGACATGCCAATGTCAAGATAGGACTGAGCTGTGCTCGTTTATTTCTGGCATACATTTATACATGAAAAAAACGTTTGATCTGGTTATAGGATAGAAACACAAGATTGATATTTTCCTGAGTAAATATAAATCTTCTGACAAAGCTAGTTAGTTCTCTTCATGTCACTTTTATGGGTTTTTCTTATCATGGGTTCTTCTTATCATCTTTGCTGGCGCCAATACTCCCAATGCCATCATTCGTGTTCCCATGTCCTAGTACTCCCAATGCCATCATTCATTATCCCATGTCCTAGGCCTCCATCCGGGGTCCTTGAGATAGGTCAAAGCTGGAGCTGGTGATTACGCTGAATGTATTTTTAAGGCAAATACCAAGATTTTTTAACTCCTTCACATATCATTATTACCATCATAATTGAGGCCCTAAAACTGCTCTCACATAAGTATGATAATACCTGCACATCTTATTATTTACTGAATACAATTATTTTATAGGATATGAACATGAAACTACATAAATAAAAGTGTCCCAGGTTCTGCTCTGCACAATCACTGCAGCAAAACTCATAGCAAAGATATGCCAATAGATTCCTTCTTTTTAGACTATCTCAGCTATAGCGCAGTGATCGTCACGATGACCAGGCACAACCTAACTTTCCAAATGACAAAACTAGGACAAACATTTGACCTCGCCCATCATCCAACCAGCCACAAATCACCCAGCAACGCCCCTAGTAAACCACTGGATTAAACCCACTGATCAAACGTATACAGGCTGTTAAGTTTAGTCTAATGTAACATTTGGGGGACCTGGATAACAATTGTACCTACCCCTAATGTACTGTTATCCTCATTGCTCCAAGTCCCAGATGCCTTACACTCAGGGTCGGACTGGCCTGCCGGGGGGCCGGCCTATCCCCCGGTGGGGCCTTCATGCCCCAGTCCGACATTGCTTACATTACTAGTAATAATCCGCGTTTACTGGCCTCTGTGTTATCTATCATGTTTGTGTGTGTTTCTCTGACTATACATGAAATCTTCTATGAATGGACAAAACTAAAACAAGTTAAAATGAATTAAAATAGATTGCCCAGTAGTGTGACTGAGTAATGCGTGTAAAGTGCCCCTCACTTCATATACAACAGTATAAACACTGGTATTTGTATAGTGCAATAGCTACTACTCATTGTTATATGTCATTTTAATATAGGATTTCTGGGTATTCCAGGGGTACAAGGACAAAAAGGTAAACTGTGATGTAATACATTTTAATGTTGTAATGCTAAAATTGGTATTTTTAAAAACAATTTTATTCATTAACACTTCTGTATATAGTGCCAGCATTTTCCGTAGTGCTTTACAATTGAGGACAAACA
The DNA here is from genome assembly GCF_038048845.1 of Mixophyes fleayi. Taxonomy (NCBI): domain Eukaryota; kingdom Metazoa; phylum Chordata; class Amphibia; order Anura; family Limnodynastidae; genus Mixophyes; species Mixophyes fleayi. Next base: position 126,303,359 of record NC_134410.1, on the reverse strand, counting down.
CAGTAATTATCATTTATTTATATAGCGCCACTAATTCCGCAGCGCTGTACAGAGAACTCACATCAGTCCCTGCCCCATTGGAGCTTACAGTCTAAATTCCCTAATATACACATATACATACACAGACTAGGGTCAATTTGTTAGCAGACAATTAACCTACCAGTATGTTTTTGGAGTGTGGGAGGAAACCGGAGCACCTGGAGGAAACCCACGCAAACACGGGGAGAGCATACAAACTCTTCACAGATAAAGACATGGTTGGGAATTGAACTCATGACCCCAGTGCTGTAAGGCAGAAGTGCTAACCACTGAGCCACTGTGATGCCAGTAGTAAAACGAGACTGGGTTTTAACAGACAAAGAGGTGAGAGAGCGCTGCTCTTACACCCAATATGAAACAATGAGTGTAATACTTGAGTGTAAGTGCTGCATATTGCGTATTGGTTCAGTCAGATTGTAGTGTGAAAATATTCTTATTGGAGCTATATGACCCAGTTACGTAGCAATGTTAGATTGGGAGTAACAGGGTTGTTTGGGTATAGAAAGAGAATAAATATAAGTTTTGAGTGAACTGTGTCAAGGGATGGCAATTCAGAAGAATAGCCTGGGGGGATTACAATGGGAGTTTCGGAATTTGATAAGATTGCCTGAAGAGAAGCGATGTTTCAGGGAACACTTGAATATTTAGAGGTTAGTCTAGTTGTATGAGGGAGGGAAACATGAAAGCGAATTGCAATAGTGAGTGCGAGAGATTATGAGTGAATTAATTACATTTTTTGCAGTGTCTTCTGTGTATTCTGGAGATGCTTCTTAGATGTATGTAACAGGATTTGGATGTGGGGAACAAAGGACAATCCTGAGTCAGACTCTTAGGCACTGAGATTGAGGAATAGGCTGTCGTGTTGTCAACAGAAATAGAGATGACAGGTAGGTAACTTCTGTTGACTGGAATATTATTAGCTCAGTTTTTGAAAGATCGAGTTCTAGCTGGCAAAAGGATATCCAAGGCGAAAAACCGTACAATTAGGCTAAGTACACACTGGAGGTTTTTCAGCCAGTCATTGGGCCAATCAGCCGACATACAACTGCTCAGTGTGTATACTTAGACGATGATTGACAGTCGTTCCAAAGTGCCAATCATCGTTTCATTTGGTTGGTCGTACTGTTTAATGATCTTGTTCCAATCACCTTCTGATCATGTGGCGTGTATGAATTCATGACCGATTCCTCGACCAACTGCTGATAGTTTCTCAAACAGCGAATGTAGAGAGTACAGAAGCTAACAAAATGTATAATTATATGGTGGAAAAGTCAAAGTTTATTTTGTTGCATATTGTGCTGTCATTCTCGAAAATGACTACACTGTTTGTGGACCAGATGATTTGAAAGTAATTTGTGTATAGTGTGTACGCATGAGCCAACCAACCAATCAGAACTTAAGTCATAGGTAAAGTTGTTGTAGATTGGTCGGAATTTCTGTAGTGTCTACCTAGCCTTAGATTGTTTTGAAATGTTGGAATCTTTATCTTCGGGCTATTCATCATTGTCTGCATTCCTTTTGTCTACAGGAGATAAGGGAGACCAAGGCTTTCACCAACCTGTGTATGGTAAGCTTTTTTCTTGCATTGATTTCTCTGACTTTATATTAATGAATATTTTAATTAGTCTTAATTAGGTTATGTAAAAGGAAATTGATATTTAGACAGATTTTTGTCTTTGCTCAAAGGATAGTTACAGACTAATTTTCATAGTCTCTTAAGGATGTGTGTACACTTAGATATCTTAATTTATGCTGTAAATTGTGCATAAGTATATTAGACTTTGCTTTACTATTACTCCTTGTAGGTAAATCTACCTCTGAATATTGTGATGTCTGTATTTATGCTGTATACTGACGTCGACTTGTTTTGACCTTTCCTGATCTTGACCCCTTGGCCATTGCCTGTTTTTATCTACTGTCTTGGAAGCTGATCGGTACCAGTTCTATCTGACAGATTTGGTAACTACAAATACCTCTTGCGTCATACACTAATGTCTGGCTCCCTGCTCGCAGTAGAGGTCAAATGATGCTATGTGACCTTTTCCTACAGAGTACCAGTTCTTCTTATGGCGAAACAAGCTGGTAAATCCGAAAAGAACATTAGGTTCAGTTCCCTGGTGATAATAAAGTGTTATTAAGGACCATTCATCAGTCAACAATGGCTGAAGTTGTAATCATATCTACTATGTGTAGGGCTCCCACATATCCTGGTTTTCCTGGTACAGTGCCCTGTTTTCTACCCAAAATAATATACTTACAATACTTATTTTCCCATAAATCTAAACTCCTGATCAATCCAAGGGCAAGTTGGAATGGCTACTTGTGACTGTTTGACATTATTTGGAACACAAAAGAAAGTAATGAAATTGATTGTATGGTCTTAGCGAAATTCAGGTCCTGTTTATTTTTTATTTTAAATTACGAGTGTCCTAACCATGTAACTCCCGACTGAAACAAACTCTGAGTTTCTTCTGAAGTCCTGCCTTCCCAAAAATTATCAAGTACAAGAAACGATCCTGATAACAAAATATTCCTAAATCTAAGGTGTGTGATGGTAATTGTGACGGCACATAATATTAGGACTAGGGGCATAGAAGCCCAAAGTCCTTCTATGGGCCTTTGACAGACTTAAAGCCCATAGAATTATTTATATTATTTATTCACCCAGGCGATTCTTTCTCCTACACTGTAATATTCTGCTTCCTATCTCTCAGCTGCCAGGAACTGTAAGGAGCTGCAGGATCATGGAGAAAGTCTCAGTGGCTGGTACACAATATACCCGGATGGGAAGACCCCACTGAGAGTCCTGTGTGACATGCACACTGATGGCGGAGGCTGGATTGTAAGTCTGTCTGCAGAAATCTCTATATTTCATACAAATATACAGTTCAAACATTCAGAGAATTTCTAGGTCTTCAAAACAACAACAAAACATTGGCCAACAGCACAAACCCTACATAACATAAGGTCACAATTGACACTAGTACTATTTATTACAGATTTTCGAATCACATAATTATGCAAAATGTCCCAAATAAACATTTCCCCTTATATAGCCTATGAGGTTCCCACAGTTGGGACTTGGAAGATTCAGGAGTTACTCACCTTGGTGGCACCTGTGATGGTATAATGCTGATAGCTCGGAAAGTTCTGAAAGTAACGTTTGGTCACAGAAGGAGTTAAGGGGACAGCCACCTTGAGCATGAGGGCCACTTGCAATCAGGTCACTCAACCAGACTACTAAATGAATGAATCTGTGCTCTTCCAAGCTCCACCTATGTAGCCTCATCTCAAGTCCAGTTCCCCCAGGTAGCTCAGTGAGACAATCTAGATCTGCAAAGTCCTTGGGTTTGAATCCTGACAACTGTTGTAGCTTCAGGACTCATTCCCTTTCTCATTTTCTTATTATAGGTATTTCAGAAGCGTTGGGATGGTTCAGTTGATTTCCTGCGTGACTGGAAGTCCTATAAGATGGGGTTTGGCAGTCACCTGTCTGAATTCTGGCTGGGGAATGACAATCTTCACATGTTAACATCATCAGGTATTGAACACTAGGACTTCATATGATCTTGACTCAACCTGCACCTCTCGTCCACTTTAATGTGCTCCATGATTTGCATTGTCTGCTAGGTTTATGCTATGCAAAAGGTTCCTTATGATTTTTCTTGACCATTCTGTGGTGATCTTCTGCTTCTGACTAGCGTTAATTCTTTCATTCTTCTCCCTGATTGTTGTGAATGACCAAGGACTTTAATAATGTGATTTGTCTATAGGCCTTTTACTGCAAGTATCTGCAGTGGCACATTTGATTGGCTTATATTCTGTTGAGAAGTTTGAAAAATTTGTGCTCTTCTCTACAATAGAGTTTTTTCTTTTTTTAAAAAAAAATGTATGAGACTTTCTTGCTGCTGTTGGTGTAGATTCAATTTTATACTGAACGCTCAATAAAAGTTAATCTTAATATAAAACATAATATAAAATATTAGACATTATACAAAAAAAAATTTAATTTTGTTTTAAACTTTAATCTCTGTATATGGAAATAATAAAGATGTGATCTGAATTTTTTTTATAGATGTCTTGAAATAAATATACTGTATATATTCTGAGAAAGGAGTTCTAAATTTGAAAATGCAATGAGCAGAATTTTAATAGCGTAGAAATCCTGACAACATACCTCAGTCCATAAGCTTTTCTGCCTCCATGTTATATAAGATGGATAGAATGTGCAGGCATGACCTTTCTCAGTGACATTATATATCATATAAGAATGCAATATCATGATCGTTGTGACTTTGTGCACTGGGAATACTGTCTGCAAGCTCGTCGCAAAATTGTCATCATCGGCAGCCTACATTAATTATTTTTTTTATTACAAAAGTTTACCCCTTCCACCACAATGCGATAGGTCATATCATATCGTAGTACTAAGTACAATAAAAAGTTTAATATTACGAGGCCCATTTTTACCAAGACCCTCTTTTTGCCTTTTCATTCCACCTTTTGAACTTATTTTCTAAACTTATTTAGCCTTAAATTGGTTTCAATATTAATAATCTATTTTATCTCTCTGACCTACTGCAGCCTTTTACAAAACTATATTGCTATGTATAACACGTTCAGCTGTGGTCTTCAAAGTGTCAGCTCCCAACTAACATCATGTCCTAGAGATGCTGTCATAAACATAACCAAAGAATACAGTATTTTAGCTCTTTTTCAAAGAAGAGTAATAGTTATATGCATGCGAACCCTAACTCTACAGTAGCACAATGTAAAATAAAATAATATAAATATCTTGGTGCTACTTTTTGACAGTAGAAATACGACCAGCAAGCAGCTAAACAGGAAACATGCAGCATCAGGCGCCTTCCCCGTATGTCTCTCCTGCTGCAGGAATGGACGGCGTCTCTCCCACCGACGTCTTCTCTCCCCGATGGTGGCATTGTGCACCTGTTACCTAGCAATGGATTTAGGCTTATGGATGCACTGACGGCCAGACTGGGCAACGGGATGGGACTTTAGGATTCTTTATTGGCGGTCAGCAGTCGTATGATGTCACTGACCGCTGGATTTGTAATTAGACTGTCTATTTAAGGTACACTATGGCACTGCTCTGGTGCCAGAGGTCACTTTCCCTGTGGTCTGGTACTGGTTCTGCTACCTGTGAGCTTTCAGTTCCACAGTACTTCACTGATTCTGATACAGTTTATTGAATATCCTGGTTCTGACTGCTGCCTGTTCCTGACTACTTTTCTGCCTCTCGAATTGATTCTGTTTGGATCTCTTCATTCTGACCTATTCTACTACTGGTGACTACAGCTACTTCACTAGCGACTGACTTTGAGGGCCGCGACTTGCACTTTCCACGCAGCTAAGACCAAACCTCCCTGCAGGGGTCTCTGGAGAACACCGGGGTGTGATAGACTCTGTGCCTCTTTGCTCTGCAGCGTCAACAAAGAGCAAATAATCCGTCCACTTTCATTTGTGACAGAATATTCTGGCTGTAAAGTAACATGGACGCCGCTGGAAACGCTTTATCCCATGACTGGCTTCAACACCTAGCGGAGTGAGTGAATCAGCAAGAATCGAACCAGGAACAGCTCCTTCAATGCCTGCATGGGCTGGCCACTGGCCTGGAAACCATTCAGGCTTCCTGAATTCTCCAGTACAGGCATCTTCTTCTGCACCAGCCTTGTTGGGTCTATCGTTTGTTACTACCTGGGGTCCTTTTTATTCTGGGAACTGGCTCCAATCGGTCATCCTAAAACCTTTCAAACCTGTTTACCACACGCAGTCCTTTGGTCCTTCTCTCCCACCTGTCTACATTTCATTCCAGGTAAGGCTTCAGCGAAAAAGTTACCACCTCATGTACTTCAGATTGCTCCATAGACCTAATTCCCAGGAAGACAATCCCCATTTACCAGTTATCATTGCTTGAGACCCAAGTCATGTCCAAGTACATCTAGGAAAATCTCAAACGTGGTTTCATCTGCAAGTTCTATTCCCAGGCGGGAGCTGGATTCTCCATTGTTAAATGGTATTTTGGTTCAATTGGACCCTGTATTGAATACCGTTGGCTCAACACCATAACGGTAAAGAACTGCTAACCCTTGCCTCTTATCTCCCAACTCTTTGACCACATGTGCAGGCTAAAATCTTTACTAAACTTGACCTATGAGTGTCACTCACCGGACTGTGAGTGCCATTTCTCCTGTGTTCAGGAACCGTGGCCGTCCGCCATCCTGAGGGTCTGCGCATGTGCAGCCCTTATGAAACCTTTTGTACTTGTTGCTTTTAATTAATTGGATGATCAGGCAACCCTCCCTATTTAAACCACCTGTGATCATTACCTAGTTGCCTGATCTTGGAGTCTCATTCCCCATGAGCCTCTGAAGGTGTTCCTGTGTTCCTCGTGTATTCGGCTCCAGCTGATTCCTGTCTTCTACAATTGTGGTTTCCAGACCACTTCAACTCTCCTGTGTTCATCGTGTCTGCACTCAGCTGATTACTACCTGCTACTGCGGCTGCACTGCTCCTTGACAGCCTGCTCTCCTGAACCGCGGTATGCATACTTTCCATTGACTTTGCTATTGTGTTGCATATCTGTCTGGACTGTGTTGTGTTCATCTCCGGAGTCTTCCATCTACTGAAGCTATTGTTACTATTGATTTTGTTTCCTATTACCTGGATCTCTATAGTGACTTTGCATACTTCAAGCAGCGCTTGTCAGTTATTATTGTATTGTGGTTATCATCGTGGGATCAAGTTCCGTCTGCCGCCCGTGTATCCTCTGTATTCCATTCATGTCCTCGTGCCCCTCCTCACATATATATAGCAGTGGTACAACTTGCTGACTCCTGTTTCCCATTGGCACCAGTTTCAAGTATCCTCTCACATAAGCAGTGGTACGACTTGCTGTACGCAGACCACTGACTTCCCCGTTACCTACTTGCACCTGGAACCCATTCCTTCACTATAGACAGTGGTACAACTTGCTATACGCAGACCACTGACTTTCACTACCTCCTTTCTACTCCTGGACATTCCTCCTCACTATAGCAGTGGTACAACTTGCTGTACGCAGACCACTGACTCTCCTCACGTTTACTTGTCCATCTGGTTCCTCGTGTTCATACATCTAAGTCACTAGACTTTCCTTGAGCATTCTCTCACCATATGCTGATTCTCCTGTTCCGTTGTCACCCTGCTACCAGAGGACCATAGTACCAGCTATATTACTCTGGTAAGAACATCATCTGGTGATATCCTGGGCAAAGACTCCTAGTGCCCGTGACAATGAGGTGCTTAAAATCTCATCAGAATTCGTCAGGGAGATGAATGGAAGAATGCCTTCAACATGTGTGATGGTCATTACAAATATCTGGTGATGCCGTTCGGCCTAAGTAATGTCCCAGTAGTCTTCCAGGGGTTTGTGAATGATATTTTAAGGGATCTCTTGTACATTTCAGTAGTTATGTACCTGTATGACATTTTGATCTTCTCCAAGGATTTGAACTCCAACCATAATCAGGGGAGGGAGGTTTTCGATCATCTCTGGTCCCATCGTCTTTATTGGTTTAAGCTAGAAAACTGTCTCTTTGAGCAAGAGAAAGTTCTGTTCCTTGGATATATAGTGTCCGGTCAGAGTCTGCAGATTGATTCAGAGAAAGTGGATTCTGTCCTCAATTGGCCTCAAGGAAATTCAGCGGTTTCTGGAATTCGCGAACTACTATGTCAGGTCATCAAGTGTTTTTCTATAGTTATAGCACCCATCACCGCTCTTACACTTTGTTGCAAAATCCACTGATAATAAATGGTGACCAGTTTCCGTACTGCAAGAAAGTGACAGGTTTGCTTATTCACAAAGAATTTAAGGCTCTGGCCAAGAAGAAAGGTCTTGGGTCAGTGCAGAAGAGGTCCATGCCCTGTGTCAAGATTCAAGAAAATATTTCTTCAGAAAAAGTCTTGACTAACCATGGATGAATCTTTAAGAGGGGGGGTTACTGTCAGGTGCTGCCCCACTTATCTTTCCTGCCACAGGGACAGATGCCTTCTCTATCCAAGGCCAGCAGTGCTCGGCCATTGCTAAGCAATAGAATGTGACTTCTGGGTGCACTGACGGCTGGACTGGGCCTGCGTCACTATTGCTAGGATTCCCTATCGGCGGTTAGCTGCCATATTATGTCACTCACTGCTGGATGAAATTGGACAACCTATTTAAGGCAGACTCCTGCACTGCACCACTGCCGGAGTATTGGATCATTTTCTCTGCGGTCTAGTTCTGGTTCTGCCACCTGTGTGCTTTCAGTTCCACAGTACTCTACTGGTTCTAATACAGTCTATTGGTTATCGTGGTTCTGACTGCTACCTGTTCCCGACCACCCTTTTAACTCTGGAGTTGATTCTGTTTGGCTCTTCTAGTACTGACCCGTCTTGTCCACTACTCACTACTGATAACTCCAGTAATCTTGCTAGCGAGTGGCTCTGAAGGCCACGGCCCATAAAGCTAGGACCAAACCTCCTTGTGGGGGTCCTTGGTGAATACCAGGCGTGTGTTAGACTCCATGCCTCTTTGTCTAGTAGCGTCAATAACTAGCAGGTAATACATCCACTTCCCAGTGATTTGTGACATGCAGGTTTCAAAAAAATAATTCCAACAAAATTTTAACTTTTTAACCAAAATTTTAACTTTTTAACCATAATGTAAAAGGTCACATTAAGTATAATGAAAAGCTTAACAATATCAGGGCAATTTTATCAAGAACCTCTTTACCCCTTCATCTGTAATTTCCACTTGGATCTCATATGCTTGCCACATAATAGGATGACATTTTTTAAGATGAGGCGACAATCCATGATTGTGTTAGTAAGGATGGGGCTGACTGTGACAGGGGCAGTGACATGATGTGAGGAGGGGAATGGAGGCAGCAGGAAGCCACAGACTGAGAGTTATATAGTGCAAGGAGCAGGGTCCCCCAGCAGCACAAAGTATACTAGGAGATGAGTGATGTGTTAGTGAAGACAGGGCTGCATGTGACAGGGGCAGAGACATGATGGTAGGAGGGGGGATGAAGGCAGCAGGAAATCACAGACTGAGAGTTATATAGTGGAAGGAACAGGGTCATCAGCAGCACAGAGTATATCAGGAGATATGTGATTGTGTTAGTGAGAAGCATATGACATGGACAGTGTCATGATGTGAGGGAAATGTGGCAGAGACTTGTGACATGATGTGAGGAGGGGAATGTAGACAACAGGGAAGACACTGACTGAGAGTTATGTAGTAGAAATCTCAGGGTCTCCCAACAGCACAATGTAGTGATGTGTGCCTCCTGTTAAACTGATGCGAGAAGATTGTGGTAGTAAATGCACCTATATATGAAATGAAGTTCACATATCAGACCTGTTTAATTTCTAGTGTTAAATCTGGTCTAAAATTATTTTTCCCCCTCACATTGTAGGTACGTGGGAACTACGTGTCGATCTGCAAGGATTTGATTCTGTAAAACATTTTGCTAAATACAAATCCTTCAAAGTTATGGGAGAATCTGAGAAATACAAACTGACAATTGGAGACTTTGTGAGTGGTGACGCCGGTAAGAAACCATGAATTCTCTGGTGATTCCAGACAAAGAAATGTACTGAACTGGTCTGTCCCAGTCCCCACTCTGAGCCACACTTCCTTCCTCTAGTTTCAGCTGTGCCCTCTTCTAAATAGAATGTAATTCTCTATGAGCAGAGTCCTCCCTACCCTTTTATTACATGTCTGTATTTATTTTGTCCAGCATGTATGTCCTTGTGTTATGTATGTCCCTGTTTCCCCCCTGCAGAGCACTGTTGCACCTTACAAATCAACTATAATTATAGCAAAAATGAATGATAAGGTGGAGTTTAGCGCACTCTGAAATGTAGCTTAGAATCATGCAAAAGATTAATTGTACACAGTAATTGTGATTCAGGGACAGCACTCTGCAGATTTGTATATAACCCATATTGTACTTGTGTTTAGGAGATTCTCTGACTTCTCACAACGGGATGATGTTCTCCACCGTGGACCAGGACAATGATGGATCTGGCAGTAATTGTGCCCAGGATTACAAGGGAGCCTGGTGGTATGGTAGCTGTCATCAGTCAAACCTGAACGGACAGTACCTTCCGGGGGCCCATAGCAGTTTTGCTGATGGCATTAATTGGCAATCTGGCAAGGGGTATAATTACTCCTACAAACAGTCTGAGATGAAAATTAGACCCGTGTAATCAAACAGAAAGATGCTTCCTATAAAGCAACCAGAATTGTAATCAGGTTTATCATACATATAACTGAACTCTTACTATGTAACTGCATGCAATAATGTCAATAAACCATATACCAATATATGCATCTATATCTCATATTTACTAAATAATTTGACCTTCTGACGCAGATGAGCCCAAAATAAAATCATGTTTACTGTTCAAAAGTAAATACTGTCAAAAATTGCAAATTGAATTGCACTAGTCTATTTGATGTGATAAAATCGTCTGTAGTATTACTTTAATCTTTTCTTCTCTGGTATATTTTAAGTGGTAGAATCCCACCATTGTCTTATTTCCAAATTGAGTAGCTGTTTATATTGTAGAAAAGATGAGCAGAAGGAGCTCCCCTTTATATTCTTATGATATTCCTCCTTTTAGGAAAAAAATATCATCTAATTTAAATAATAATAATGGGCAGTACGGTGGCTCAGTGGTTATCACTTCTGCCTCACAGCACTGTTGTTATGAGTTCGATTCCAGACTATGGCCTTATCTGTGTGGAGTTTGTATGTTCTCCCTGTGTTTGCGTGGGGGTGCTCCGGTTTCCTCCAGGTGCTCCGGTTTCCTCCCACACTCCAAAAACATACTAGTACGTTAATTGGCTGCTATTAAAATTGCCCTTAGTCTCTGTCTGTCTGTGTGTGTGTGTTAGGGAATTTAGACTGTAAGCTCCAATGGGGCAGGGACTGATGTGAGTGAGTTCTCTGTACAGCGCTGCGGAATTAGTGGCGCTATATAAATAATCTTTCTTGTCTTTGTGTATACACAGTTATACTTTGGAATTAGAAGCAGCGGATAGTAGCTGGAATTGAAATTGTAAAATAGATTTAAAATGATCTGCGCTTTCCTCGCTATATTAAACGATTCTAAATGCTGCTTATTTGGATAACTAATTAAATTCCAGCCGATAAGGCGAAAATAAAGTGAACAAATGTGTAAAACAATATAATGTGCCCTCTAAGAAAGCGCAATGTACTGGCAGTGAAATAGTTATCTAGCAATGGATGTGAATCTGGTAACAGATAACAATGTTGCATTAATATCCACTGAAGAGTTACAACAATAAAGAGAGGTAACAACTTAATGAATGGATCAAAGTCAAAATAAAACGGATCAGATAAAAATGTTTTTTTTTACAGCATGAAGCATAAACAAAGGGACTAGTAATAAATCAGTTCAACATTAAATACAAGTAAAATATATAAATATATGTATACAATGTAATATAAAATATTTATTTAACAAACCACAATGCTATGTAAAGGGAAAATAAATACTACTTTCATCAAAAATCATATATGATTAATAGTACATTCATAAAATATTATCCATAACAAATATAAATCAATATATACTGTATGCTTATCTCTCAATCACTGAATACCGTAATTAGATTGACTGAGATGTATGTACAGCCAGGTTGATTTGAATGGCATTTCTCTCCCTGTCAATCATGAGACCTTGCTAATTGGATGGATGCTCTTGTAATATCCCGTGAAATGCCGTACCTTGTAGGGAGGTGAATTGGCACTTTACCAGGCCAAGGTGATTCTCTTCACACCCGAGAGGTAGGGAGGGTCATCCGCAAAAGTAAAAATGACGGCAATATCTTTCGAAATAGCTTAAATTTATTCAGGAGGAGCGTAACAATTTATTCGGAAATAGTGTAACAATTTCTTAATAAGTTAATGTCAATTTGAAACCCTTCACATATGACAAAAAAAAAATCACGTTCACTATACAAGTAACTCTTTTATTCTACTGGAAAACTGCGTCCCCGGACATTTCTGTCAAAATAAATCGTTAACCCTTGCATAAATATTTGCATAACACAACCCAACAAGGTACAGATACAGATTTGTCAAGAAAAACATAAGAAATAAACCAATCATGTGGTTTGTCAACCGTGTACGTATCATGTAAACTCAAGGAATCAATAAATTAAAACAAAATTTAGTAGATGTCTAAAATCAGAAAAAACGAACACATTAAGATCAAATAAAATATGTTATGTTAAAACCACAGACCACTTATTACGGCTCAAATGGTAATTACATCAAAAGAATATCTAGTTAAATGTCCAACAGTATACACTGAGAAATCTGTGAGAATGAATATATTTTTCCAGCAAAAATTTCTTTGTAATTGATTGATTGTCCTCTGTATAGCAATATAAGCTGCTTATTGCACATATCAATAATTTCAGGTGATATAGTGAAACGAATCAAATAATAGCCGACATGCCTTCACACTTCAGGCTAGGAACAATACAATGATAGTTCAAAAGCGAGTGCATCCACATGATTTATACAGCAGAGCCTTTGGTGGATATTGTCCTGACAGAGTAACTCACCCGATCTAGATGAGAAGAGCTGGATATACAATAACATCCCCTTGACATGCTCCATCATGGACGTCTCTCTCTTATAGAATGAACATAAAAATAAATATAAATAAAATGAAAAATACAGTAATAGCAAATTTGATTCCTTGAGTATGAGAATAAAATAAAATAATCATATATTTTGTATGCACCCAGAAAAGTGATTTTGATCTTTTTTCTCTATGTTCTTAGTATAAGGGGAGGATTGACACTTTCTCCTATGGGCAGCGGCATCTAGGATCTCTCTTAATTAATTTACTGTTTTTCTTAATACACAATTCAGCACCGAGACTTTTTGCTTTTCAAGAAAACCATAAGACCCCGTTTATATGCAAATTACTGTGCAGTAAATATCAACTTAGACATTTATTCCCCATTATAGTATAGTTCAGTAGTTTCCTGTAGGGATGGTGCACAGGAGGAGTTGTTCCTAATTTTTAAGGTACCTAGCGTTGTGCTAATTGGGAGTAAGTAAAACTTTGCAGCTTGCGGTGAGATTTTTCTCTACACTTTAGAACCTGTTGTCTCACACAGATTAGGAGCTTTTAGGATTGCAAAGATTTTTTTCGTTTCCCGGGGCAGTTTGTTAATTTTAAGTCAATGAGAAAGATGCAATTTAATATTTATAAGCTTTGAGAGAAGACCTCTTTACTGCAGGTGTTAGTGACCCTGGGGATTTGGTTGCAATATCTGTACCTTCTTCTGTGCAGACTTCTAAAACCCATGTTTTAACTAGAGATGCTTAGGCTCGGTTCCCTGAGAACTGAACACACCCGAAGTTAGCAGATCCGAGTACAGAGCTGCGCAGGCTTAGTACTTTCGCGCCCCCTCGAAATTGAAAGCGAGGCAAAACGTCATTGTTACGTCGTCGGATCTCGACAGCTTTCGATTCTATTAGTACTGCCCTTCAGGGCGATCCAGCGCCATTTCACAGAGGGACACAGAAAGGGTAGCACAGTTCTTGGCAGTCTCTTGTGCAAATGGGCAGCGTCATAGGTAGAAAAGAAAGAGGAGGGGTAGCAGTGTTCTTCAAAGTCTACAGTGACATTCAGGAGAGCTCCATTGCAGGGCCCTCTTAACAACATTTTGGACTCCCGGGCAAAGCATTGCACCGGGGCCCCTATATATACACATATATATATATATAAAATAAAAAAAAATGATTATATATATGGGCCCTGCAGCCCAGGGGAAACCCGTCGGAGGCAGCAAAACCAAAAAAAAAAAACCTGAAAAAAAAAAGACAATACTTACCTTGCGGTCAGCTGGCGATCCGGCTCCCTCCCTGGCCTCCTCCTCCATCACGCTCCGCAATGGATGTCTGGCGGCGTCATGCCCGACATGCACTGCGAGTAATTGATTCTGTAGGGAGAGAAATATGCCGGCCAGCTGTTCTAACACTGAGAAAACCCATCATATGATGATAGAAAGGATGCAATATAAACTCTTCCCTGGATGTTATATAAACATCTGATTGGTTGCTATAGGCAACATCTACACTTTTTCAAACCCGCAGTTTAGTAAATATACCACCAGGTATAGTTAGGACAAAATACACTCAGACAGTTTACTTATAGGCCCAGGTCAAAGATAAAGATTACAATGAGCAGAAAACTGTGTGATATCCCTGGGCTGCACTTTGATGTGGACGCACATTTCACTCAGACAGCTGTGTCTATACATTGCGGCCACAGATGTACATGTGCGTCTGTGAAGTCCCTTGACATTGAGATTGTCTTTATTATATTTTATTACATTTATTACTTTTATTTTTTTATTTTTACGTAAATCGAAGTGCGCCTGGAAATGTGATTCTCCTCTGTTGCGGAAGGTGCAATATACGTTCCATTGAAAGTATAGGATGAAAGTCGATCTTCTCCGTCTGACAGCTGTGCCCTCCAACTTCTTTGTGCTTTGTAAATCAGTTCTTTGTTGGAGGTCACTTAAGACGTCTGGTTTCAGTTTTGTGATTTTCTTATGGCTTAATATTCACATTATATGTATTATTATATCATACCCAATTATGATCTGTACATACTGTAAAATATTTGTACATATCTCCAATTTTTAATTACTGCATCTTGATAATGGTTGTAAATAAGTTTATGGTTGTTTATTAGTTTAGTAAAGTATACAGTATGTTAGATTAAAATGTATAAAAAGGTATTAAAACAAAGTTTAAAATAACGAAACTCACGCACACACCAATATATATGACAATGGTTAAAGGAGTTGTCCATATTCAGAAAACCTGCTCTGTGTATAGTGTTCCCTCATATAGTGTGTTGGTAGGCATTCACCCCCCTCCTACTTCACATCAACAGTTGCCCTATTATATAATTACAGATGCCAATCACATGAGGAGAATAAGGGAGCTATGAAAGCAAAGAACTAATCCTGTCTGGACAAATCAGTTACCTAAAACAGAAGGTGTGACAAATGTGATGAATAACTTGATTGGCCACAGGTCCTGTCCAATCAGGTGCCTCATTCACTACACACCTCCAGCATGAGTACATTGCAGTTTCATAGCCTGGGCTGGTAATTCCAATCATATCACTCTGCTTTTCCTCTACATTTGCCTGTGGCCAGATAATGGTGTAGGTGTCGGAAGACAGTAGGGGCGGGGTCCCACACCAAAGCACTATATTTGAGGTTGGGAACACTATGTAAATTCTACAGCTACACCAAACAAACGTCAGATTGCTTCTCTATGTATACTCTATAGTTTTGTCATATTTATAGTGTAGTTTTGCAGTCTCTGTAGTACATTAAACAGGTCTCATCTTCATTTCGGTATATTTGTAGTAGTATTTCCATTCTTTGCCTGATTTCCAGTTGATGCCAGAAAAGCTATCGCTCTCTGTTGGCAATTTGTATACACTGTTCAGGTTTGCATGATAGCAGTTGCTAAACCACCATGCGCCATCCCATTTTTTAGCACAATTGTCGTCTTTGTCCCCATCATTATCCTGATCAAAGGTTGTGAATAATCTGTCTCTGTGGTAGGCCATGGCGTCCCCTGGTGAGATAGAAATAAAACTTTATTAGACACCTGTCAGAGTACATAAATAGACATCATAGGTACATGCTGGCACTGGTCTTAATGACTAGCGCTGACTTGGACGGAGCTGAGGCTCCTATGCGGGCATTGCACTGGCTTACTGAGGAGACAGAATTGCAGCAAGCCACCCATTGTATGAACAGTGTGGGCTAAAGATGACTATACCCTGCGCTATAGAAGTTAATATTCGGCTTGTAATTTAAAAAAAATAAAAAAACGAGGAGCAAAAAGATCAGCCAATTAAATATTAATCTGTATTTTGAACCTCAAAGTACCAATCACCTGTGGCGGATTTGCTGCCACTGCAGTGACTTTCTAAGAGACATCTGCTGAGCAAGAGTGGGTCCAGTTTCACAGCTCAGGGATGGATTTCCATCACGTATCGTATGCACAACTGAGGGGATCCTGGAGAACCCTCAGTGCAGGTCATCAAACTGACAGGCTCATAGTGAACGGCTGTCTACACCCTTATTATCAGAGTGATGACACATTATTTAGAATAAGGTGCATTCCTAGGCAAGTATACCATGAAACAAACACTATTTTGATTGATAGATTACATGAATAATCTACTCGTTATAACACATGTACACATCACTACAAAAAGGCGACCAGTAGCAAAGCCTATTATTACAGATAAGGGTAGCACTCAATCAGTTTGGTAACTATGTATTAGAGTCTCTCATTACAGTTATGAATTAAAACCACACTGCACCCCATTGTTTCTTGAGCTATCCCACTTATCATAGAAAGGGGAGAGACATAACAGAACTAGAAGCTTTGTGTTCTAGTTGCTGTTGCATGTCTGGGTCCTAAGCAAGAATGGATGAATCACCTCCTGAAATATTGCCCTCTGGTTGCCTTACTACTGCACGGTAGTGGCCAGATCTGCATCTTCTCACTACATACAGTATTGGAGGAGCAGGTCCATGGTCTCAGCGCAGATGGATGCATTTTCTAACCCGCAACCTGTCGAAGGTAAAACCCCTAGCCGAGGTCTGCAGTCATTTCTCACCAAACTATTTCTCAATACTGCTTTTAAGAGTTCCCTGCTATCTCTGTCTCCTCCTGTGGGCTGTTCCCTCTGGAAACAAATTCCAGCTTCCTAGTGGCAATCTGGCATGGTGGCACCATCTTTGCAGTCACTGGTTCTAGTTTTGCACCATTTCAGGCAACTGACAAATACCTCCTGGCCTCCACCATTGGGAAAACTGTTGACCCCCGCCCCCCCAGGGGTATCAACAAAAGGAGAAGGAAATATTCCTGTACTACTGCTTGTGAAACACGTTTTCTATACATACTTTGGCCCTCAGGCACGTGCAGTAAGGCTGAGTGTGGGCTTCAGGAGTGTGGACCAACCTCCAAATATCACTGTGATGTTCTGCGGATGCCAATAACCAGGGGAGGAAAATATATGATTTCTGTCATCATTTCATTGCCCCTCCCACTTGAATGTGTATATAGTGTCAGGCCACACCCACATCTCTCAATGCGATTTATGAAAATTAGGTAAAAATTACAATCACAAGTAAAATAAAGTGCCCTTAGTTCCTGTATGTGAGATAAATAAGTCTCTGATAAAGTGTCTCTCAGCCATTGAATCAGAGTTTAAATAAGAAGCTTTGGAGTGGAAAGGTTGCAGATAAGTATAGCTGGTTATATTACTCCTTTGCTGGTGGACTGATATGCTATTCTTAGACTGAAGAGAATAGGGACAGTGTGGGGAGCCCTGAAACCACATGTATAATGGATACTTGTGTGTAGGGGATGTCTCCTTCAAAATTGCCAATTAAAAATAAAGTATTATTATGCTGAATAAAATAGATGTATACCCATTGTTAGTATTTATGCTCACCTATATTTCCATCTGTGAAGTTTCCAAGTAATAACATGTATTTATCAGATTCTCCCAGGACTTTGAAGGATGAGTATTTGGCAAATACTTTTTTGTGTTTAAAGTCATACAGATCAATCTGCATTTCCCATCTCCCTGTGAGGAAAGCAAGAATGGTTCATGTCAAAAGTCCACAAAACGTAAATTGGATGGATACCACTATGATAATTGCTTTACTAATATTGATCAGACAGGAGGCTCAGTAATAGGTGTACCAAATCAAAAAGAATAATCTGTTCACGTACATTCATACCCCGCTGCTGCCGAGTCTCCTGGTCAATTAAAATAGATAATTAGATTTGGCCAGGGATATCCATTCCCTTTGAAATACAAGAGATAAATTCATGATTCAATGTTAAGTCATTTCTGTAAAGGGAAGCTGAAAGGGGCTGACTGCACTATTCTTCATTGCAACTACTGACACACATAAGTGCATTTGCATGATGTAAAAATGCTTCTTGGTACAAAATTGAGGCCATGCACATCCACACAACTTGCATCTGTATTTAAACGTACCCATATCTTACAGTACAGACAGCATGCACATGCATATTAAGTACTCCCCTTTGAGATATGTATTATTTTTAACAGATTTTAATACTTAATACTTAACGATTGTCATATCTTTGCATTGGGCACATATACCTGCTAGGCTTTAGGTAGTGCATACTGTATCTTGAGATGCATGCAACTAAAAGGACAGATGTGGAAATGTGTGCAAACATCATCTTTGCTCACATATCAATGCGCCATCTTTACTTTAACTTTGAACCAGGTACGTCATATTAAATAGCTTAAATTATGTTGAGATCCTTACATTTTACATATACAATAGCTCTTTATAGAAGTCACCTTGTATTTTAAAGTAAGTGATCCTTTGATTAAACTTTTGTAATATAATATTAATTCTCACTTTTTGCTGTAAAGATGCTCAGCTAGACACATGGACATGTTATTGTCACTCACCGGACCGTGAGTGCCTCTTCCCGGACATTTAGGAACCGTGGCCGTCCTCCATCCTGAGGGTCTGCGCATGCGCAGCCCTTTCCTACCCTTCAGTGTATGTCCCTTTAACTTAATTGGCAGATCAGGCAACACTCCCTATATTAAGCACCTGTGGTCAACACCACGTTGCCTGATCTTGGAGTCTCATTCCCTATGAGTCTCTGAAGGTGTTCCTGTATTCCTCGTGTTTTCAGCGCTGCTGATTCCTGTGGTTTCCAAACCACTTCTACCTCTGTGGTTTCCAAACCACTTCTACTACTGTGGTTCCCATACCACTTCTACCATCAACTGTATCATCGTGACTGTTAGCTGATTCCTATCCGCTGCCTCCGTGCGCTACAGTCTTCCAAACCACTTCAACGCTATTACTTATCATTGTGACTGTTTGCTGATTCCTATCCGCTGCCTCCGTGCACTTCAGTCCTCTAATCCACATCATCGCTATTATATTTCACTGTGACTGTTTGCTGGTTCCTACCCGCTGCCTCTGTGCACTCCAACCGTTACTTTACATCCACTCACCTGTTCCTCATCAACTCCGTGAGCTGATTCCTATCCGCTGCCTCCGTGCACTACAAGCCTTCAGCCTGCAACTCTCCTGTGTTCATTATCGGGACTGTTAGCTGTTGTCTATCCGCTGCTTCCGTGCACTACAGCCTCCAGCCTACAACTCGCCTGTGTTCATCATCGTGACAAGTTAGCTGATTCCTATCCGCTGCTCCTGTGCACTGCAGCCTCTTCTCAGCTCTCCTGTGTTTCCTCGAGACTGCTGCTCTCATTGCCATTTGCTACTCTCCGTGATCAACAGCTCCCGGTCTACTCTGCTCTCCCGTGTTCCATCGCTACTGACAACTATTGGTTGCTACTGGTTACCTCCGTGTACCGCAGAGTCCTGCTGCTGCTGACCGCGCTATCATCCATCTACTGCTGATCCGCTCTCCACGCCTTCACGTGTCCCGCAGGTCTACCCTCCTGTCTGCATTGGATTTGTATCTCATCTACTACTCCTCTGCTGGATCATCTCCACTCTCCTGGGTCCTGCGTGAGTCCAGTTCCACGTGTTATTGATTCCTGTGGATTCGTGTCCCTGTTGGTCTACTTATCTGTGCGCTGCACCTACTGACCGCTGCCTCAGGTATCCTGGGACTTCTCATCCAGCCGGCCTCCTGCCGCTCAGGTATCCCTGCACTCCTATCTGACTGCCTGCTTCTGAACCACGGTATGCATACTTCTCATTGACTGTGCTGGTGTATTGCATATCTTGCTGGACTGTGTTGGTTCTCCTCTGGAGTCTGCTATCCGCTGAGTCTATTGCCATCATTGACTGTGTTAACTTGTGCTGGACTACTTCAAGAGACTTCCTATATTTGCAGACCTGTTCAGTCATTTATATATATATTGTGCATGTTACTGTGGATCGTATATAAGGTGCCTGTGTATATCCTGTGTTGCAGCCTCTCCCCGATCTCCTCCTCACATATATATTCAGTGGTACAACTTGCTAGGAGCAGACCACTGATCCCTGTTTCCAGTATCACCTGTTCCAGTATCCTCTCACTTAGCAGTGGTACAACTTGCTATCGCAGACCACTGACTCCCCGGATACCTCCACTAGGATTTCATTCCTTCACTCAGACAGCGGTACAACTTGCTACCCGCAGACCGCTGACTCTCATCACCTCCTCGTTTCTGTTGGACATTCCTCCTCACTATAGCAGTGGTACAACTTGCTATCGCAGACCACTGACTACCTTCACGTGTCCTTGTCCTACAGTTCCTCGTGTACTATTACCTCCATATTACCAGTGCTGCTAGTCATAGACTTTCCTGAGCACCTCATCATCTGCTGTTTCCTGTTCCGTGATCACCCAGCTACCAGAGTACCCTATTACCATCTACATTGCTCTGGTAAGCCTACCACCTGGTGATCCCTGGGTAAAGACTCCTAGTGCCCGTGACAGTAAGATCAGGCCATGACAGACCCAGATACGGAACCTACAGCCAAAGAGATGCTGCAGCATCTGGTCAGCCGTATAGAGCAACAGGATGCCCGCCAACAGCTGTTACTTCAGTGTTATCAATCATTAACCTCCCAAGGAACATCTGGACAGACAGTGACAGCTACTACTGAGGCTCCTGTGCTTTCCTCCGCTTCCCCAGTGCCATCCCAGGTGTCTACAGCTTCTACGCTTCACCTGCCTACTCCGTCAAAGTACGATGGGGACCCCAAAACTTGTAGGGGTTTTCTTAACCAATGTTCAGTCCATTTTGAGCTCCAACCTCAAAATTTTTCTACCCATCGTTCCAGAGTGGCCTATCTTATCTCTTTGTTTTCTGGACAAGCCCTGGCTTGGGCCTCCCCTCTGTGGGAAAGAAACGACCCAATATTGCAAGATAGTGCCAAATTCATTGCTACATTTCGAAGTGTGTTCGATGAACCAGGTCGTGTGACCTCCGCTGCTTCCAGCATCCTCCGTCTGCGACAAGGATCTCATACAGTAGGACAGTACGTCATTCAATTTAGGATCTTAGCCTCTGAACTTCAGTGGAACACTGAAGCTCTAGTTGCCGCCTTCTGGCAGGGGCTCTCCGATAAAATTAAAGATGCACTGACTACCCAGGAGCTTCCTTCGTCACTTGAAGATCTGATCTCTCTTTGCCATCGTGTTGATATGAGATTTCGTGAAAGAGAGGCTGAGAAAACAACTTCTGCTAAAGCACCTCTTCGTTCTAACCCTCAATTTCGTCCAGTTTCACCCTCTGTGATTCCCATGGAGATAGGACGTTCCAAATTATCTTCAGAGGAGAGGAAACGAAGAGTAAAGAATAGACTCTGTATCTATTGTGCTGATTCCACTCATATGCTCAGCTCTTGCCCTAAGAGATCGGGAAATGCCAGGCCCTAACTAGTTCTGGAGAGGTGAAGTTAGGGTCCCTGGAGTCCTCTCCATCTTCCATGAAATCTAAAGTCTGCGCCTTTGACGTTACGATTTCCTGTGCTACCAAAACCTTTGAGTCACAGGCATTGATTGATTCCGGAGCAGCAGGAAATTTTATTTCCAAATCATTAGTAAATCAATGGTCTCTACCTGTGATTACCTTAAAAACACCCATTACTGTGACGGCTATAGATGGATCACGTCTCATCAACGGTCTCATCACTCAGAGTACGTCTCCAGTAACCCTTCAGATTGGTGCCCTGCATCATGAAGAAATATCGTTTTTAATCCTTCCTGTTACGACAAGTCCAATTGTCTTAGGCCTTCCATGGCTTCAGTGTCACTCTCCCCAGATTGACTGGCGCACCCCTCAAGTCATGTCTTGGGGGCCTGAATGTCACCATCGTTGCCTTTCCCAAGTCATTCCTCTCAAAGTACAGCAATCTTCCATCTCATCTACCTCACCGGGACTCCCTCCTCAATATGCTTCATTTACTGATGTTTTTGATAAAGCTCAGTCTGAACGTCTTCCTCCTCATCGTTCTTGGGATTGTCCGATTGACCTTCTACCTGGCAAGACTCCCCCCAGGGGCCGGGTCTATCCACTCTCGTTACCTGAAACTCAAGCTACATCTGAGTATATACAGGAGAACCTCCAGCGTGGGTTTATTCGACCTTCCACCTCTCCCGCTGGAGCTGGGTTCTTCTTCGTTAAAAAGAAGGATGGATCGTTACGCCCTTGCATAGATTTTCGTGGACTCAATGCCATTACTATCAAGAATCGGTACCCCATTCCGCTGATCACTGAGCTATTCGATCGCATCAAGGGAGCCCGTATCTTTACTAAGTTGGATCTTCGTGGTGCCTACAATTTAATCAGAATCCGTTCCGGTGACGAATGGAAGACAGCGTTTAACACCAGAGACGGGCATTACGAATATCTGGTAATGCCTTTCGGGCTGTGTAATGCCCCCGCTGTTTTTCAAGGTTTCATTAATGAGATCTTCCGGGACTTATTATATGTATGTGTCGTCGTCTACCTGGACGACATATTGATCTTTTCACAGGACCTGCCTTCTCACCACCAACATGTGGCAGAAGTCCTTTCCAGGCTACGGAAAAATTCATTGTTCTGTAAATTAGAAAAATGTTCATTCGAATTACCCCAGATTCCATTCTTGGGGTATATAGTTTCCGGAGTTGGCCTGAAGATGGATCCCGACAAGGTGAATGCTGTACTACATTGGCCCCAGCCAACTACTCTTCGTGCCATCCAGCGTTTCTTAGGTTTTGCCAATTACTATAGACGCTTCATTCAAGACTTTTCTTCCATTGCCTCTCCTATTGTGGCCTTGACTAGGAAGGGGGCTAATCCTAAGCAATGGTCACCTGAGGCTCTTCAAGCCTTTCAAATACTAAAAGAGTCCTTCGCTTCGGCTCCAATCCTTCGACAGCCTGATGTGACACTCCCCTTCTTCCTGGAAGTAGATGCCTCTAATGTGGGCTTAGGAGCTATTCTCTCCCAACGCTCGGAACAGCAAAAATTTCATCCTTGTGCCTTCTATTCTCGGGGTCTCCTGCCCGCTGAGAAGAATTATACTATCGGGGACAAGGAGTTACTGGCTATCAAAGCTGCATTAGAGGAATGGAGATACTTATTGGAGGGAGCTCGCCATCCGGTGACGATCTTCACAGATCATAAGAACTTGTCATATCTCCAGTCTGCCCAATGCTTGAACCCTCGTCAAGCAAGATGGTCTCTTTTCTTTTCCCGTTTTGAATTAATAATAACCTTCAAACCAGCTGCCAAGAACAAAAAAGCTGACGCTTTATCTAGAGCTTTTATGACGTCCTCTGATATAGAAGAGGTTTCCAACCATACCATTCTAGACCCCAAATGTATCTCACTGGCTGCTTCATCCACCAAAACGCTACCATTTGGGAAGACCCTCGTGCCTCCTACTCTAAGGAGGAAAATCCTTTCGTGGTTCCATGCCTCTCGTTTTTCTGGGCACGCCGGTGAACACAAGACCTTTGAGATTCTCTCTCGAAGTTACTGGTGGCCTTCAATGAGGAGAGACGTCAAAGAGTTCATTGCTTCCTGTGAGCTATGTTCCCAGTTTAAATCCTCCCGCAGAACTCCAGCAGGGTTGCTGCGACCACTACCCATTCCGTCCAAACCGTGGACCCATATTAGTATGGATTTCGTTACTGACTTACCACCTAGTAAGAATCATAACACTATTTGGGTAGTGGTGGACAGATTTTCGAAGATGGCTCATTTCATTCCTCTGGCTGGTTTGCCTTCCTCGTCCATTCTGGCTGAACATTTCATTAAAGAGATCTTCCGTATCCATGGATGTCCGTCTGAGATTGTGTCGGATAGAGGAGTACAATTCGTTTCCAGATTCTGGCGAGCCCTTTGTAAAACCTTGGGCATACGATTAGCACTCTCATCTTCTTACCATCCGCAATCCAACGGACAAACTGAACGTGTCAATCAAGATCTTGAGACTTTTATAAGGATGTTCTCATCAGCCAATCAAGACAACTGGGTAGAGTTGCTCCCTTGGGCTGAATTCGCCCATAACAACATGTATCACCGAGTCATCATCCAAAACTCCATTTTTTGTGGTCTACGGTCACCATCCGTCTTTTCCGGAATTTCCTGCCCTCCCGCCCACCCAAGTTCCTGCGGTGGAGATTGCTTGTCAGACCTTTAAAAATATCTGGTCTCAGGTCAAAACCTGTTTAAAGAAGACATCTATCAAATATAAATCTTTTGCAGATAAGAAGAGGCGGGCTATTCCACCACTAAAAATTGGAGATCGTGTCTGGTTATCTACTAAAAACATTCGTTTGAAGGTTCCATCTATGAAATTCGCCCCTCGTTTTATTGGTCCATATAGGATCATTCAAGTAATCAATCCAGTATGTGTGAAACTTCTTCTTCCTAAGAATCTTCGGATTTCCAATGCCTTCCATGTGTCTTTACTCAAACCTCTTATCATCAACCGTTTCTCAACTCCTCCCTCAGCTCCGCAGCCAGTTCAAGTTCATCAGGAGGAGGATTTCGAGATTACTGAGGTACTGGATGCAAAAATTTCGCGAGGAGTCCTCCGTTTCCTCGTTCATTGGAAGGGCTTTGGTCCTGAGGAGCGCTCTTGGATCAAAGCTGAAGATCTTAATGCTCCTGCCCTTTTGAAGAAGTTTTATTCCAAAAATCCGGACAAGCCCGGTTCCAGGCGTTCTGTGCCCACCTTTAAAAGGGGGGGTACTGTCACTCACCGGACCGTGAGTGCCTCTTCCCGGACATTTAGGAACCGTGGCCGTCCTCCATCCTGAGGGTCTGCGCATGCGCAGCCCTTTCCTACCCTTCAGTGTATGTCCCTTTAACTTAATTGGCAGATCAGGCAACACTCCCTATATTAAGCACCTGTGGTCAACACCACGTTGCCTGATCTTGGAGTCTCATTCCCTATGAGTCTCTGAAGGTGTTCCTGTATTCCTCGTGTTTTCAGCGCTGCTGATTCCTGTGGTTTCCAAACCACTTCTACCTCTGTGGTTTCCAAACCACTTCTACTACTGTGGTTCCCATACCACTTCTACCATCAACTGTATCATCGTGACTGTTAGCTGATTCCTATCCGCTGCCTCCGTGCGCTACAGTCTTCCAAACCACTTCAACGCTATTACTTATCATTGTGACTGTTTGCTGATTCCTATCCGCTGCCTCCGTGCACTTCAGTCCTCTAATCCACATCATCGCTATTATATTTCACTGTGACTGTTTGCTGGTTCCTACCCGCTGCCTCTGTGCACTCCAACCGTTACTTTACATCCACTCACCTGTTCCTCATCAACTCCGTGAGCTGATTCCTATCCGCTGCCTCCGTGCACTACAAGCCTTCAGCCTGCAACTCTCCTGTGTTCATTATCGGGACTGTTAGCTGTTGTCTATCCGCTGCTTCCGTGCACTACAGCCTCCAGCCTACAACTCGCCTGTGTTCATCATCGTGACAAGTTAGCTGATTCCTATCCGCTGCTCCTGTGCACTGCAGCCTCTTCTCAGCTCTCCTGTGTTTCCTCGAGACTGCTGCTCTCATTGCCATTTGCTACTCTCCGTGATCAACAGCTCCCGGTCTACTCTGCTCTCCCGTGTTCCATCGCTACTGACAACTATTGGTTGCTACTGGTTACCTCCGTGTACCGCAGAGTCCTGCTGCTGCTGACCGCGCTATCATCCATCTACTGCTGATCCGCTCTCCACGCCTTCACGTGTCCCGCAGGTCTACCCTCCTGTCTGCATTGGATTTGTATCTCATCTACTACTCCTCTGCTGGATCATCTCCACTCTCCTGGGTCCTGCGTGAGTCCAGTTCCACGTGTTATTGATTCCTGTGGATTCGTGTCCCTGTTGGTCTACTTATCTGTGCGCTGCACCTACTGACCGCTGCCTCAGGTATCCTGGGACTTCTCATCCAGCCGGCCTCCTGCCGCTCAGGTATCCCTGCACTCCTATCTGACTGCCTGCTTCTGAACCACGGTATGCATACTTCTCATTGACTGTGCTGGTGTATTGCATATCTTGCTGGACTGTGTTGGTTCTCCTCTGGAGTCTGCTATCCGCTGAGTCTATTGCCATCATTGACTGTGTTAACTTGTGCTGGACTACTTCAAGAGACTTCCTATATTTGCAGACCTGTTCAGTCATTTATATATATATTGTGCATGTTACTGTGGATCGTATATAAGGTGCCTGTGTATATCCTGTGTTGCAGCCTCTCCCCGATCTCCTCCTCACATATATATTCAGTGGTACAACTTGCTAGGAGCAGACCACTGATCCCTGTTTCCAGTATCACCTGTTCCAGTATCCTCTCACTTAGCAGTGGTACAACTTGCTATCGCAGACCACTGACTCCCCGGATACCTCCACTAGGATTTCATTCCTTCACTCAGACAGCGGTACAACTTGCTACCCGCAGACCGCTGACTCTCATCACCTCCTCGTTTCTGTTGGACATTCCTCCTCACTATAGCAGTGGTACAACTTGCTATCGCAGACCACTGACTACCTTCACGTGTCCTTGTCCTACAGTTCCTCGTGTACTATTACCTCCATATTACCAGTGCTGCTAGTCATAGACTTTCCTGAGCACCTCATCATCTGCTGTTTCCTGTTCCGTGATCACCCAGCTACCAGAGTACCCTATTACCATCTACATTGCTCTGGTAAGCCTACCACCTGGTGATCCCT
Source organism: Mixophyes fleayi (assembly GCF_038048845.1). Lineage (NCBI taxonomy): Eukaryota > Metazoa > Chordata > Amphibia > Anura > Limnodynastidae > Mixophyes > Mixophyes fleayi. The sequence continues at coordinate 126,276,479 of NC_134410.1, read as the reverse complement.
GGGTAAAGACTCCTAGTGCCCGTGACAGTTATTCTGTATAGAGGATTTCCTTTCTCTATATACTTGCATTTAATAATCTGAATGAATGTCCACTTCCTTGATCTAACATGAGATTTCCCTTGTTTTATTTTAAAAAAAATAGATCTACAAACTATAGACTATATTTTATTTTTAAAATTGCCTAAAAATGCGATATTCCTCTCTTTTTTTTATTGCCTCCTACCAGTGTAGAATGTCATTGAAGGATCCCACCATTACCCTGTTCAAGTCTCCAGATCATACCATTTGATGTGATGACAAGCAGGAAGCTTTCAGCATTGGACGATTGGATCATCCTAGAGAATGGAGCAGCTATGATCGGAAGTGTTTAATGAACTTGGCATCATATTGGATGGCTGTATCATCCCTGTCCAATCAGATGCTAGATTTATAATACGCCTCTCAACATATTTGAATTAACTGACCAGCGCACACACCAGTGCTGAAAGCTCTTTGCTCCTCCTCCTGAAAAAGCAGACAGTACACATAATATGGTCAGATCTCATACCAAGTAGCGATGGTGGTCCCAGGGTCCACAATGATTGGTAGTTAATAAAGAGTGGGGTTGTTGGAAGGTCCAGGAGGTAGCGATCTAGTAAGTTGCTTGTTTATTATTGGATCAATTTTTATTTTTTTTGCATATTTAATAGTGTTTATTGACACATGACTTTCTGTGATGGTTACAGTGCTTACTTCATTTCTCCCTTTAGTTATAAAGAAGACGATGCAGGGTTGGTGATTGTTACCTGATGATGTTAACCAGTGAAGATTGTCATTTCCCAGCCAAAACTCATTCAAACGACTTCCAAATCCAGTCTTGTAGGACTTCCAGTCACGGTAGAAATCCACTGAGCCATCCCATCGTCTCTGGAAGACCTACATTAAGAAGAAATATGCTTTTGGTTCTTATTCACATGTGTCTATGAAATGAAACTCTAGATATATTTCAGTGAAATGATCCCTTTTGAGAGAGAACCATGATTGCTCTCTAACCTCGAATCTACCATTGAATATTGTCTGAATTTAAACTTTGTCATCTTTGATTGTTACCTTGATTGTTATTTTGCAAACTTTGATTGTTAGTCCAACTTTTTAAAACAATGTTATTGCGAAAGTGAGCAATCCAGAAAGAGGTTAAAGGGCAAATTTAATGGGAACTCAACCTTGTTCAATGTTCATCTAAGAGGGAACTGTGATTTCAACTTATAATATAATTACAAATAATGACTGTAAAGACAGGTGTTAGACAGGTATATGATAGAACTTCCTGACTCCAAAATGGCTATTGGTTTATATACTAATTGTGACAGCCAGAGTTTTGCTATCAATATTCATTGACGAGTTGAAATTTCTACATTTATGTCTCCTAGTTAAGTGTGGTATCACAAAGGAGAACGTGAACGCTGCACTTCTCTAAATATGAAGATCTTATAAGGGCTATTCTAATTCTATATCATTTAGATGCTCAAATTCACAATTTGTCCTGAACCTTTTTCAAGGATGCCACAAGATTCCGTTATAGACTTATGATCTACATAATGTTGTGTCCTCTGTAGACACAGAGACATTACTTTCAGTCTCTTCTAAGTGATTTATAAACAAGTTATATATGAAAGACCTCAGGATCAAACCTTGCAGTAAACTGTTAGTAACACTGGTTTAGTATAAATCATTATCAGCAATTTCTTTAAAGTGACTGGGCTCTCATAAACCGTGCTAACTACTACTGATAATATTGTTGTTTAATATATATTCAAAAGTCTGGAAGACTTACAATCCAGCCTCCTCCATCGGTGTCCATATCACAAAGGACTTTTAGAAGCTTACTGCCATCTGGGTAGATTGTGTACCAGTCACTGTGAATGTGTCCTTTATCCTTCAGCTCCTTACAACTCCTGGGATCTAGAACAAATGATGCATAATGCAGACACTATTGTTATATATAAAGTATTTTACTTTTGTTCCTTTCACAAACAATAGTTTTATCAGTCATATCTACTTAGGTCTTCATCCTGCAATTGACAATTGTCCTGTGCCTAAAGGGTATATTGCAATATAGGAATTATTATTATTACCAATTATTTATATAGCGCCACTAATTCCACAGCGCTGTACAGAGAACTCACTCACATCAGTCCCTACCCCATTGGGGCTTACAGTCTAAATTCCCTAACACACACACACACACACACACAGACTAGGGTCAATTTGATAGCAGCCAATTAACCTACTAGTATGTTTTTAGAGTGTGGGAGGAAGTCAGAGCACCCGGAGGAAACCCACACAAACACAGTGAGAACATACAAACTCCACACAGATAAGGCCATGGTCAGGAATTGAACTCATGACCCTAGTGCTGTAAGGAAGAAGTGCTAACCACTTAGCCACCATGCTGAGGACCAGACTTAAAACTACGTTGGCCATGTTTCCAGTGAGGCAGACTAATGAGCACTGATATCTAAAAGGGGAGCAGTGGTTAATGTTGACCAATTATCCCTATCACAGTTGTATTTTTAATCTAGTATTCATGCAAATAGTCTGTGGAAAAAATTTAGGTGAGGAGAGGTATATTATTACCTCTCCAAGGGCCTCAGATTCTCCATTCCCACTCACCTGGTATACACTCGCTGCTCGTCACTGCATGTTGTGCCCATGATGTCATCAAGCCTCTATTTAAAAAATGTTGGCCTTTGAGCAGTGCCTAAGTAACAGGTCCTGTGCCCTAGTTGTTTGAGAGGCTCTAATTTTCAGTTGAATTACCGTGCACAGGCTTGGCTTTAATTTTTGACTGTTAGCTTGTGACCCTGAGGCTTTTTACTTGTGGAGAATGCCCCTGACCTTGTACTGGATTTCAATTTAGTGTGGGAGCTGCCATCTTGACCTAGCTCTTTACCCACTAATCTCCTCTCTTTCAGCAGTTGCCTAGTGAGACCAATCTGTGGGCCATGATCTGTGGGTTCCCCTAGACTTGTGTCTAAGCAATGTCAATTCAGTATGTTGTGTATGGCGCTGTGGAACCTATGGGGTGCCTAACAAATACATAATAATAATAATAATACAGTTGTCAGTTCACATCTGTGCTTGTCGTGGCAGAGTACATCAACAACACCGCTGCCTTATGACACAAGCCAGCCCTTAGTAGCATAGTGCAGAGCAGACCGGGATCAGAGACCTGACAGATTGGGTAACTGCTACCGTGCAGCTAAGTAAACATCTGTATTTTAGTTGAACATACTGAACTCTACCCAAAATTACATTTTACACTTTTTTTCGTGCTCTCCTTTAAACCTGTTTATGTGAACGTTGCCTAAATCTGGTCGCACGGACTGATAACTGAATGACCGGATCTGTGCTGCATTGGGACACACGCGTATAAGGTCAATTCGGATAGATGTGGTCACTTGGAGTTCAGGCTTAAAGACATCCAATCAGGGGGCACATTAAGAACATTAAGGGGCTCATGTAGAGTTGGATGCAAGCATATTGTTTTGGGGCAAATTGGGCTTTTTGGACTACACATACTCACATAAAGTTGTTACTTTTCCATACCTATGTAGAGAGAGAAGCTGGGAGCGTGTAAGCATTGGCCGAGTACAGTATGTGTGTTCACACAAAAACGCGGCTCAAGCAGAACACAACAAATACGCATTTGTGCCAGTGGCGTATAACTTGCGAGTGCTCGACGCATTGATGATGATACCGATTGTCAGTCACTTCTGGTTGAGATTCCTCCCACTAATACTATTACTATTATTAGTGTGGCTGCTGCAATTTATTCACAATATTTAATTGATATTTGCAATTAGTCCTTGACATGAAAGCAGATTCCTTTTTCATTTTTTTAAAGGGATTCAATGGATGTTTGTATTTAATTGCACTTAATTAGTACTTTTTAATTTAAATTTGCATCTGTATGTAATTGTAAATGCAACTGTAATATTTATTAATAACACTGTTCAGAAACAGACAGACTGTCTTAGGTATATGATTCATATATACAGCGGTTCTCTCCTGGCGTAAAACTGGCGCATATGATAACCTTGGAAAGCAGGATGCAAGTTGTGAGCGACTCGGCATACTACGCAAAATGCTTCTTTTTGGGGCGCATTTTACATCTGCGTTTTAGGCAAATGCGTCAAACTCCATATGAGGCCGTGATTCTCGTTCCAGCCCTACAGCATTGAAATCTCAATGTTTTTTGTGATACATTTATTAATTAAGGTTTGCATATTATTTTAAACTCTTTACAACAATTAACTTTTGCCATGTAAGTATTATTTGCTTATTCAAGATGTGGCTTTTATTACTGAACATGGGTGAGATAGTAATTACAATTTATACTGCAGCCGTGTGATAATAGACCCATATTTGCAGGTGACATTTTTATTTTTGCTGACCATATAGAGTACAAATCAGTCACAGTGCAAAATATCGTGCTTCTTATCAGATGGTCAAGAACGATAGGCATGTGCGATGCTGCCATGTTTAGCAGCTTTGTAAATAACCCCCATCATCATCACCATTTATTTATATAACACCACGTGAGCAGGGCCTTCTCACCTCTGTTTAACCCAGTTTGTTTATTAGTTTACTATGTTTGTCCCCAATTGTAAAGCGCTACGGAATATGTTGGCGCTATATAAATAAATGATGATGATACCGCAGCGCTGTACAGAGAACTCACTCACATCAGTCCCTGCCCCATTGGGGCTTACACTCTAAATTCCCTAACATACACACAGACTAGTGTCAATTTTGATAGCAGCCAATTAACCTACCTGTATGTTTTTGGAGTGAGGGAGGAAACCGGAGCACCTGGAGGAAACCCACGCAAACACGGGGAGAACATACAAATGCCACACAGATATGACCATGGTCGGGAATTGAACTCATGACCCCAGCGCTGTGAGGCAGAAGTGCTAACCACTGAGCCACCGTGCTGCCCATCAATCAGCCTTCCCGCAGCTCTGCCCGCCTTAGGCTGATATGGTGGAATGGGTATAGATTAGTATAGAGCCACCAAGTTAGCATTTTCACATGTGTGGATAGATGCCTCTTGTATGGGGTTTTATAAAGGGTGTTTCAATTATTTGTGTTTTGTTCTGTTCTAAGAGTACTTTTTTTTAATCATACTTTCTGTTAATGTATAAACCATGTGCACGTTATTAGTGTTGGTAAAAGTGATGTCTAATATTCATGTTCATTGACCTTACTGACCGTATGAGGCTTGTGAACCAATGACTCCTCCTTCTCCTAAAGGAAAAAATACATGGTTATGTTAGAGAATCCATTGAGATAACAAATACAATGTGAGTTTATCTACAGTCCTATAATCCACCCTGATCCCTTGAGTTAGCATTGGGCAAGTTATTTGGAAACGAAAATACCAAAATTAAAATTTAACTATGTTGCAGAGCTGAGAACAATGGTGTTGATAAATGCCCCTGGCCCCCATTGCAAAATTTGAGCCACTTTCCTGCCACCAAAATTTCTCAACACCTAATAGATTGCACCACAGACCAGCACTGCTTCCCTTCAAAATTTACAAAGTCTCATATAACTCAGGCTTGCCCACTCTCTCCCTGAATGCCCAGGAGACTCCCAAATTCCACCTGGGCCAATGGTAGGCTGTACTAGTATTGGTTCCAAGAACAGGGACGTAAACAAACAGCTCCGAATGAAATGCGGCACATACTTGTCTACTCTCCCGTTATGTCCTGGAGACTCCCAAATTTCAGGGAATCCTCCCGGACTCCAGGGAGAGTAGGACTTCTGGATCCTGCTACTCTTACTTGAGAAGAGGGTAGGGGTAGCTGCTTTGATGACGCGTTTCGCTGCAAATCATAACCATAACCCTGCCCCCCGGTGAACGAAAATGCGTCGCCATAGCCTTCCTGGCGGCTGCATGATTGATCTCGTCATTGTGCAGCAGGGGGTGGAGCCTAGATGACGCAAAAATTAAAGAAGCAAGTATGATGCAGTAGGTAGGAATTACAGCTGGACCCCTTCTGGTAAACAATGCCACTGCAACACTGACTGTCTTCTTTCTGAATGACTGTCACACATTCCTGTGCAATGCCAGTTTTGTGAAACGAATTGGTGCACTTAAATTGCCTTTACATATTTATTTTTAATGATTAGTATTATTCAACTTGTTTGACCTTTTTTATTTTGCTGTTAAATTGAGAAGCCCTGAAAATGAGCAAACCTCCCCTTTTACAGGCACTTGTGTATCCATCATCAACAGCTATTTATATAGCGCCACTAATTCCGCAGCGCTGTACAGAGAACTCACTCACATCAGTCCCTGCCCCATTGGAGCTTACAGAGAGAGAGACTAGGGTCAATTATGATAGCAGCCAATTAACCTACCAGGAGTGGAGAATAAGCCTTATATATTAAAACACTTGGGGTGAGGGACATGGCGAATGTTCTAATGAAAATCTAAACCCAAATGAGTTCAACAGAGAAATATTTAAGAACTATATAAATTTCAGTGGATAATCTGTCACATGAAAACCCTATATAATTCACCATAGTTACATAAATAAAATGGGAACAATGGTTCCTATAACCCATTGGCCACACACAAAGACTCAAGACAGAATATTCCATCTGCCGTATCACAACTTCTGATTTGATCTTGATCTTTTTTTTAAACCCAACAATGTAGGGATTCGGGACAAATCTAATGAGAAATAACAAAAATGGCTGAAAAAATCATCACATGTGTCACTTGTATAATAGACTGGCCCAGAATTCAGGCTCATCTAATGGCCCATTCACACAATTTGCCTAATGCAAACCGATAAACTTATCCATGAAAACCTATCTGGATCTAGCTACAAAGTACTCACCTTTCTCTCCTTGAATGCGCTCGCCACTGTCACCTGTCCAAATACAATAATACAATAAGAGAAAATAAGAATTTGTGTATTCCAAACTCAAAAAAAAACATGTACCTGGGATGCTTGTGCTGGACATAATTTTATGTTATCTGGTTCCACATAATGGGGTCATAGTGGGCTGGATGCATTTGCGCACAATCATATTCAGGAAAAGACACACGCATGAAAAAATGTATTATGGGGGGAATTCAATTAGTCGCGAGGTGTCTCCAGAACGTCTGCGAGACACCTCGCGGTGGAGATTTGAGAGAAAACTCTGCACATTTATACTTGAACCCCATAGAGGTGCGACGGAAACTGAGCTGAAATTTCTACCATAACTGCCGAAAATGTGAGCGTTGCGTTGTACGCGTACAGTATTGTCTACATGACCGCATCTCAAGTTGTATCCAGCTGTACAACACTAGTATTTGCACAGGGTGTAGCAAGTTTGTTCAGGAATATCAAGTTTGTATATTTTTGCCCCACGATAACGTAGAGAAAGTGTGGAGATGTGGCTTGTCAGTGTTAGTAAATTAATGTGAAAGTCACATTATCCTATTTGTCCACAATATAAAAATGTAATGAGGTGAGATGTCATACACACAAGAGAGAACAGTGTCTTGATTGTAAGTATTTCATTACACTTTGGGGCATATTCAAAAGTAACGCGGCTTGCGCACTATTTCCATTATTACGGCACCTTAAATGCCGGCTTTCTGCTTGCAGCTCAGGGAGCTGCGAGCTGAAATCCGGGTTAGAATTACCGTAATAACAGTAATACTTGTAACGCCGCGTTACTTTTGCGAGTAACGTGGCTAATTGAATATGCCCTTTTATATGGTAAATGTGACTTTTAATTTATTAAAAATACAAGTATAAATTAAATACTAAAGCAAACAGACGTATGTTGTTTTCCTGTGTAAAAATCACATAACATCACCTTTCCTGTTGCAGTTTAAATGGAAATACCAAAGAAGTAATGCGAATAGACAAGTACAACTTTATATTAAATAGCAGCCGCAATAATGACTTCAGTACTATCACCTAGAGAGGTCAATTGACAACCAGCCAATCAGAAATGGCCTGCTAGTGCTGCTGATCGCCAATCAACATCATTGTCAGCTTTTTCATTTCTTCTACTTCAGACATGGTTTGATCCAGAGGATTCCTATATCTGAATTTTGTCCAATAACTAATGTCATGGATCACGCTTAGCCACGAGTTAATAAAATAAAAATATAAATATATGCATGCTTGCTAAAGCACCCTCCCCCCTTCAATATAAATTGGGAATCTATTGTGTACACAAAGACTTTGCCCCTGTCCATTTACCTGGCCTCATCTGAGATGGATGTTATATATCAAGGTCAACTTACATGACACTCAATATTCCACATAGCCTTACTACCAGTGTACGGTAAAACAAGGTGGAATTTTAGCGCTTGAAAATTGGATGAACGTTCATCTGTACATGAGCTCCAAATATTTAGACTTTTGCAGACATGCACATTGTAGTTTCCTTCTGAAAATCCACAAATATTATGCAAACCTTGTGTTTTAATAGACCTTGAGCTTAGAGACTCGGGGCATATTCCTACTTAAGTGTAGTGACTTCTTCAGAAATGACTCCAATGAGAATACACAGCAAACTTAGCACCAACCTTTTGGACCTTGTGAGCCAGTCAGTCCAGTGTCACCTTTAGATCCCTGTTGCCCTAAAATGATTACATATCAAGTTATAAATATAACTACATGTAAGTATGTAGTATGGTTAACATGACTCCATTATTAACGCTTTCAGAGATCATTATCTGCACCAATAGATATTTGTGTTCATTATAGTATGACAATAGTGCTCTTGTGTCACCAACCTTTTATCCCAGTTGGTCCAGCTTTTCCTGGATATCCCTTAGGTCCCGGTTGCCCTAAAAATATTAAATTAGAAAGTAAAGCACATATAAAGTTTACATAAATACACTGAAAAGCAGGAGAAAATAATTGGCAGATTTAATGAGTTACATAACTGGATCAACACAGCTAGAACTTATAATAGGATGAATTTGATGGAGTTTTGTCTTCTTTCGACCACACTAACTTTTTAATACTATATACATACAGTACGTACAAAGACATGCAGATATGTAAAAATAAATAACTAAAAACATATATTTATTCACAGTAATCTTCAAAACTTCAAGAGTTAAAAAATGTTTCAAAATTAGAAATGATTTACAAATGATTGAATAAAATGTTAGTAGTTGTTTATTGCACTTAAACTTATCCTTTAAAAATATAGTCAAATTTTCTTGAACAATACTAATAATTTTAAATGTATACCTTCGCCAAACAGACTTACACCTTTAGAAAACCTGCTGAACTACTGTCTTTCTAAATGCAAACACTAAATTAAGAATTTGTAACTAAGGGCAGAATTTATGGAAAAAGTGTGAGAAAGATCAATTAAGAGTATTGGAAGTGTCAAGGTTGTGATTCCATTGCACAAGTACTGATGTGAATGTCAAATATTCTCTGTACAGCGCTGCGTAATTGGTGGCGCTATATAAATAATGATGACGATGACCTCACTCACCTTTCATTCCTCGTATTCCAGTTTCACCTTTTTGACCCGCAGGTCCAGAAATACCAGGACAACCTCTGATAATAGTCATTGTATCAGAGTCTCCAACTCCCACAATCTTCACTTCTAGAAAAGTTTTTAATTATCAAAACAGATTAAAATTGTAAAAAAATAAAAATAAAATAAAAGTGCAAACTTTAAAATTATGATTAGTAAAGATGGTCAAATTATTCTAAGCAGTTCAATCGCATTTGGCCATTTTGAGGCCCTTAAACTTGATCTGGGGGCCAATTTGTATTGGGTTTGACAGTCGCCTCTTAAATTGCAAATTTCAAAGTTCATTTTGCAGCTCACAGTTAAAACAAAATAAATTAAAACAAACTATAAAATGTTGCCCATTCAAGCTTAAATGACAACATTTTATAGTGTTTTTAATTTTTTAATTCACACAAAGAACATATAGAATAAATTGTTAAACATACTACACATTGTAGTCATTTAAGCTTGTTTGCTTTTCTCAAATTTATCGTACAATTTTGAATTCAACAAACCGGTTTTGCGAAAAATTCCAACAGCCCTCAGGATAAGTGCATTTTTCATTCAAATTTTCTCAATAAAATATTTAACACAGGTCATATATATCGAGAAAACTATACTAAAGTAATAATTTAGCAATGGTTTGAAGATATTATGCAAAAAAGTTGCATGAAGCTCTAACTACATAGTGCTCATTTTGTTTAATGTTAACCGTAATTTGACAAGATTTACGAAAATAAGTGTTGTGTCTATGCCCTTTGAATCTCTGAAAAACGTCAAAATGCACATTCAGCTAAAAAGGAAAATTAATAATAAGCACAAAGACCATATAACCCTATAAACCTATTAGAAAGAGTCAAAGAGAAGCCCTTGTGCTATATCAGTCATTTTAATAAATAATTATAAATGCATTTTTCCCCCACAAAGGCTGCATCTTGCATTTGTGTGAGATAAGTATAATAAATACATTTCCCAATGCTATTCTTGCAGCAATGTTTACACTCCAAGGCAGAGGTAAGAGAAGAGCGCCCCACTATACAAGGTAAGTCCATCAAGCTACAGTATTGAGTCCATTCATGCACCCTTCAATCCCATACCTCCACCGTACACATTGTTCCTATTAACATCCAGCAAAGGAAAGTAAATGTTCCTGTAAGAACGCAGCCAGCATAAAATATCGTACCTCAGGCTCACCACTAGCATTAAACACAAGACTCCACCTGAATCCACCTTGGCACCCCTACAGACCTGAAAAAGACAAGGAACTTCCATTCCTCCCAGAAGGCAGCAACAAAGGACCCCACACAGAAATCCTATGCATCAGTGAACACGGTCAACACGCCCTATAAATTGTATTTTGTATGGTAGCAAACCAATAGACTTACAATTCTGTTATCTGTGATGGCACAATTAGTAACATTGTATTTAGTTTACTATACCTGGACATGTGTCCTCTGCATTACTTAGAGTGGTCACCATAAACAGCAGCGTTGTCACGGGCACTAGGAGTCTTTACCCAGGGATCACCAGATGGTAGGCTTACCAGAGCAATGTAGATGGTAATAGGGTACTCTGGTAGCTGGGTGATCACGGAACATGAAATGATGGCCGATGAGATGCTCAGGAAAGTCTATGACTAGCAACACTGGTAATAATGAGGTAATGATACACAAGGAACTGTATGGACAAGGACACGTGAAGGTAGTCAGTGGTCTGCGATAGCAAGTTGTACCACTGCTATAGTGAGGAGGAATGTCCAACAGAAACAAGGAGGTGATGAGAGTCAGCGGTCTGCGGGTAGCAAGTTGTACCGCTGTCTGAGTGAAGGAATGGAATCCAAGTGGAGGTATCCAGGTAGTCAGTGGTCTGCGGTAGCAAGTTGTACCACTGCTATGTGAGAGGATAATGGAACAGGTGATACCGGAAACAGGGATCAGTGGTCTGACATCAGCAAGTTGTACCACTGCATATATATGTGAGGAGGTGCACGGGGGAAGGCTGCAACACAGGATATACACAGGCACCTTATACACGATCCACAGTAATATGCACAATATAGGTATATATATATGTAAATGACTGATCAGGTCTGCAATCTAGAAAGTCTCTTGGAGTAGTCCAGCACAATGATAACACAGTCAATGATGGCAATAGACTCAGCGGATAGCAGACTCCAGAGAGAACCAAACACAGTCCAGCAAGATATGCAATACACAGCACAGTCAATGAGAAGTATGCATACCGTGGTTCAGCAGTAGCAGTCAGATGGGATTGCAGCGGTACCTGAGCGGCTGGAGGCCGACTGGATAGGAAGTCCCTGAATAGGAGAAGCAGCGGTCTAGCAGGTGCAGCGCACAGGTGAGTAGACCGACAGGGACACGAATCCACAGGAGTCAGCAACACGTGGAACTGGACTCATAGGAAACCCAGGAGAATGGAGATGATCCAGCAGAGGGTAGTAGAAGAGATACAAATCCAATGCTGACAGGAGGGTAGAGGCCAGTGGAACACGTGAAGGCGTGGAGAGTGGATCAGCAGGAGATGGACGATAGCGCTGACCACAGCGGCAGGACTCAGCGGCACACGGAGGTAACCAGTAGCAACCACAGGAACCAACAGCGATGGGAAACAGGAGTGCAGCGCAGGGCAGGAGCTGTAGATCACGAAGTGTAGCAGATGGTAATGAAAAGCGGCAGTCTCGAGGAAGTCACAGCAAAGATGAGATGAGAGTGTAGTGCACGGAGGCAGCGGATAGTAATCAGCTGGCAGTCACGATGTTGAACACAGGCGAGTTGCAAACAGGAGACTGTAGTGCACAGAGGCAGCGGATAGTAGTCAGCTGGCAGTCACGATGTTGAACACAGGCGAGTTGCAAGCAGGAGACTGTAGTGCACAGAGGCAGCGGATAGTAGTCAGCTGGCAGTCACGATGTTGAACACAGGCGAGTTGCAAGCAGGAGACTGTAGTGCACAGAGGCAGCGGATAGTAGTCAGCTGGCAGTCACGATGTTGAACACAGGCGAGTTGCAAGCAGGAGACTGTAGTGCACGGAGGCAGCGGATAGCAATCAGCAAACAGACTTGATGAGAAGCAGGTGAGTGAGGTAAAAGCTGGAGTGCACGGAGGCAGCGGATAGCAATGAGCAAACAGTCACATTGATACAAAATAACGTTGAAGTGGTGTAGAAGACTGTAGTGCACGGAGGCAGCGGATAGGAATCAGCAAACAGTCATGATGATACAGTTGATGGTAGAAGTGGTATGGAACCACAGTAGTAGAAGTGGTTAGGAAACCACAGGAATCAGCAGCACTGAATACACAAGTAATACAGGAACACCTTCAGAGACTCATGAGGAATGAGACTCCAAGATCAGGCAACGTGGTAGTGACCACAGGTGCTTAATATAGGGAGGTTGCCTGATCTGCCAATTAAGTTAAAGGGGTATACACTGAAGTATAGAAAAGGGCTGCGCATGCGCAGACCCTCAGGATGGTGGACGGCCACGGTTCCTAAATGTCCGGGAAGAGGCACTCACGGTCCGGTGAGTGACAAGCGTAAGTGCCTGTATCATAGTTACAGCTGATTGTCCTCATCTGGCCTCATCTCTCTGTTCCAAGACTTATCATTAGAAAGGAAACTAATGTTAAGGATTATTCATATCTCTTATCCTCCTTCTCTTCCTGAAAAACATGTTAGTTTCTGTACAATATGCTGATAGTTACTAGATCTGTCTTAGCTTCACTTTTCTCTCTGTTTTATTAGGCATTTTAATCTTAAATGAATTCACACAACTTGGTCATTATTAACCTAAGTAGTGGCCAGTGGTGAATTATAAGGAATAAGAGTTTTGTGGGGTAGCCTAATGTTCAGGGTTTTTCCTTTCTAAACTGTGTGTGTATCTGAAAGTTGTGTGCGGTCATCTGCTATCCTATGGCCCCATGCGAAGTGGTATAAGACCAAAGTTATCCAATTTGTGGGCAAACCAGAAATGGCACCACTCTGTGTGATCTCCCTGTATGCGATCAGCAAAATTCAGTCATTCAATTAAGAGTTTGGTAAGAAGTAAAATAAGTTAGGGATGAGCAGATTGCTGTATATTCCAGTAAAATTTAAATACCTGGTAATATTGGCATGCTGTGTATATCAATATACTCAGAGGAGAGTACACAAATGTGACAATACTGTCAATGTTGAAATATGAACACGACTGTTATCATGTGACAGCACTTTATAAAAGGTAGTCTTAAAAAGTTGAAATGGCTGTTACTGGCAAATCAAATGATATGTGAATATGTCTTCATTTTTGCAAATGTTCTTTATTGATCCAATAAGAACCGAAAATAAAACATTTGACATACATAATGAAATACCAATTCTAATTTTTGCCTATGTTATCTCATATAGGGAGGGATACGATTTTTGACAATCAGGAAGGACCCAAATCCAAGTGCCCGAACAATCTCCTCATGAATTGCTAATTGATCTTATGAAACATCTTTTGGCATCGGTGGAGAGGAGTATTGATGGCGTATTGAATGGTGAGGCTTGATGTATCAAGCTATGGCCTTAGTAGTATTTGTCTCTGGTTTCCCTACCAGGATCAAAACCTACCTGATCGCTGTTTATTATCTTACTCAACAGGGGTTTAAGGTGATTGACGTTCATTTTAACTATTTTAATATCTACATTTAGCAAAGAAATGGGTCTGTGGCTCGAGCATTGGGTCCGGTCCAAACCCTCTTTGGGAATAACCAAAATGTGCTCTTAAAGCACTTGGAAAGAGAAATTCCTTGTCGCTAATATTTTGTTTAAAGCTTGAAGGAGAAAAGGTGTAATTTATAAAGGTCTTGTAGAATGAGATTGTGAACCCATCTGGGACAGGGCTTTTACCACTATTGCCACTTCAAGCTCTGATTGTGACAGGCTGTTCTTTTTGTTTCTTCTTCTGCTTCTTGGCCAGGGATCGTAGTTGGATAAGCTTCCCAAAGGTTAGTGCTAAGGGTGTCAGGTTTACCATTTGTTGCTATAGAATCCTCAGTTGCAGATTCTATGTGGGATTTATATTCAGGGTGTTGAATTAAAAGTTTATTGTGCCACCAGGTGCCCCATCTAGCTGTGGTTAGGGATAGCAGAGACATGTGTATGGGCATGGTCTGACCATGTAATCTGCCCTACTTGTGATCTAAGCAGCAGATTTAAGGCTCTGTGGCTTAAGGAGAATACATCTATCCTAGAAAAGGTGTTATGTGGATTTGAGAAGAAATTGTAATATTTATCTGTTGGGTGTTGTTACAATCTCCACGTGTCTGCAATAGGTCCCTAATAGGGAGTCTAGAATGGACAGTGGAGAAATTTAGTGTCGGTTCCACAGTCCGGTTGAGGTCCCCGTCAACAATAGTATTGCCTTGCTGAAGTTTCTCTTTGCATTCTAGGATTTTTGCTATGAAGGTTGGCTGTTCCTGGTTGGAGTGTAAACAATGACTACAAGACATTTCCCATCCTCAACAAACCATGACTTTAATTCTGTAATGGGGAGGCACCATGACAGTACTATGACCATTATTTTTGCCTTTCTTTCAGGACTATTACTTGCCTATGTCAATTTTATCAGACCAAAGGGAGCGTAAGACCTGAGAATACTTCCCTAGCATTGTTAGAAAGGAACTTCAATATATCTCTCTTTTATTAGCCATGGCTTGTTGGGGTAAATAGTGTTTTCCTTTCATTAGGTTTGGCCATTCTCTGGTGTCTGGGTGTACTCCTGTTGGAGGATAAAGAGAGATTGTTATTGATCCAGAAGCACATGGAGGGATTGTGGGGAGAGGGAGAGGATGATGGATAAACATCATGAACAAGAGTGAAGAAAAAAACACAAACAATTTTTAAGCCCTTATAAGAAACATTAAGAAACGCATCCATATTATGAAAAAATGAATGCCTGAACCATGGGATAAACAGTGATGGCGTTTGTGGAAAAACGAAATGTCCACTGGGAGTATACACGGCCAACAGATAGTTCTCCAATTTTTTTTTCAGCATCAGAAGCCTATTTGCAACGTGTTCAATGTCTGATACTGTTGTGATTCTGGTATTCACCCATTCCTGGATTCTCCGCTCTTTTGATAAAAAGTCTTGTTATCTTGGTAGTGAGTCCAGTCGCTGTAGGATTTCACTGAAATCGCTTTTGTGTCCACAAGACTGACAGGATGGTGTTGCATATTTGGAGGTCTGTGGGAGATACAGGTACTAGTGGCTGGGGTGTGTCAACATTGGAGTTAGAATCCGATATTGTAAGAAATTGCCTCATGTGGCACAGTGGGAATGTGTATTTAGCTTCCCGTGTCTTTCTTCTGTGCAGTTTTTGAATCTTTATCCATTGAGTCATTATAGAGGATATTCTGCTGGCTAATCTGGAGATCTCAGTGTTAAATGTGTTGTTATTTATGTAGGCCAGCTGCCACGTGTCCCTCTAAAACATCATTCAGTGTCTCATTTTATAGATTACAGTAGGGTGGTCACAGTGTAGACGTTATAGTATTCTTGCATTGACTGCTCCTTGCTAAATGACCATAGGGTGGCAGTGACGTTCCACAGATAGCTGGTAGACATTCAGTTGTTACATATGACTGAGATTGCAGTGTCGATGGCTACTATTAAATGGATAGATTGGAGATGAAAGTAAGGTATCACAGGTATCTGACAGTAATTGTAGAGTCTTAATAGCCAAACGTTTATGGTCTAAGTGACCTGTGGTAAACTGCTGGGGAAAATAATAAATATTAAATATCAGGGCCTATCTGGAAGCCTGAATGAGTCAAACCACTCCACTGTGGTATTTGCAAATAGTCTCTTGACTACTGTTAGAGAAGACTTGGGAAACCCCTTTATCAGTAATGATGTTGACTGACCTGGGTCCTGCTCCTGCTGGTATCTTGTTCAATTGGCAAGAGAGGTACTCCCCAGGTTCCAGGGAAGCTAATAGATGCTGTACAATGGTGGCCCTCTCATGATAGGAATTCGCAGAGCAGACCCCTGGTTCCCTTATGTCAGGGTCAGAGCAGCTCTCAGGTCTGTTTGCCTGATGAAATATCAATTCATGTGGTTTCTATTGACCTCAGTGTTTTTGAGATCCCTCAGAATTTGAGTGAAATATTTTGTTGCAGGCTTGGTGGTCTGCCAGATGCAGGGGTGGGAAAACAGGCCACAAGTCGCTGAGAAAAGCTTGCCCTTGAGTAAAGAAGTAGTGGCGGGTTCTCACCAGTCTAAATCTCCAGGCAAAGTCCAGTGGTGGGGATCTGCACCTCTCTCAAGATGACCAGCATGGCCTATGCACTGGGAGGTCGAGGATGAGACCTCGGTGTAGGATCAGGCCGGGATGGTGGTTCCACCAAACAGAGAAGCTTCTCGGGAGTTGGACCCTAGATGTTGGGAGCTGTAGGAGATGGATTACCCCCATGGCAGGCTGGTCTTGACACTAGGGAAGTTGAGGCCTTAGCAGGCCACATGGCTGGAAGACGATGGAGTGCCCAGTCCATTATTTTCCTCACACAAGCTGGAGATTTAGTCTCATTGATGGGTCACAGAGGTAAATATGAGCTGTATATCAGTGATTGAGGAGATCATTTCTCTATGGTAGGATATTCTAAGAGTTTCCTCCAGAGGTCTTTGCACATATGTCCACCTTAAATTGCTGTCAAACCATGTCCCCATGAATATATCTTCTTAATTCTTTGAGTGCTAAGGATAAGTGGGCTTATCCTCTACATGACCCCTAAAGTGCTTGTCACACACCAGGCTCTCAGGTCCTATCACTTACCTCTCCGCTGTCTTTCCAAGTTGTCCCTGCGGTCCTCAGGCTCTGCTGGTTTCAGATCTCTCTGTAAGATGCTGTCCAGTCTGTCTCCACTCCAGAGATCCCTCCAGAATCAGAGTATGGGCGTTGCCATCTGGGATTTGGTCACATGATTCCTCTCAGCCAATCAGGTGATAACAGTCTCCTTTAAGATTCCCTCCAAAAAAATGTCCAATGGAGCTGCCATTTTGGATACAGTCACCTGATCCATCTCAGCAACTCAAAGTGCTGCTTCTGCCCAGCTGACTGCAGTCTCCAATCAGGAATCAACAATTATAAAAGGACTTCCTGGAGACCTTACCTGTTGCCAGTGCAATGTTGTATGTCAGATGCCAACCTGGTACCAGTGGTTTACAGTTTTGCTATCTATCTTGCTATTAATCCAGCTCTGACAGTGCAGTCTGCATTCTGGTTCCATTCACTCTGGTTCCATTCTAGTTATCACATTCCGGTTCCAGTCTGGTTGCAGCGATCCACTTCCAGCATTCCGGTTTCAGTCCGGTTCCAGCAATTCTCTTCCAACATTCCGGTTCCAATTCGATTACAGCAATCCTCTTGCAGCATTCTGGTTACAGTATTTTTTTTAAATTCCAGTCCAGCAAACCAGTTCCTGTTTGCTCTCCGCTGCTAGTGTAATCACCACCTGTACCAGTCCTTTCTCTACATGCAGAGGAATATTATCAGGCCACCCAGCATTGTCCACGTAGTCACCAGTCCATCTCAGAGACACAACCTAATCCAGGTACAGACAGATCCTCAGGCGTGACAGTGCTAAGGATGACTCTCACTAGGGGTTAAGTAAACCCATAGATCATCAGAGATAAACGTGTACAGTCCAGAAGCTACTCAAGTCTGAGATGTTCATATTTAACACTGCCGACTTAGAGTAATTTATCTTAGAGTTGGCAATCTGCCCTTAAATTTTAATTTTTTTAATTAAAATATTAAATATAAATTAGAATTGATAAGAATCATTAATGTTGTGACAGAGCTGGTTGTGGTAGCGAGAAGGTCATCGGCAAATAGCCCCAGTTTGAATTCTTCTGCACCTAATCTCAGACCTCTAATGTTGTTATTAAGGTGGATGGTCCTAGCCACAGCCTACATTCAAAGTTTAAAATTAATAAAGACAGCTGGCAACCGTGTGTAGTGTCGTTGGCGATATGAACTGGGTCTGAGAGTCTACCCGTGATCGTAATCCTAGTACCTTTGGGCTCTGAGGCTCCTCATTAACATCCTACCTGGCTTGTTCCTCCACTGGAAAAATCTATTGGGCACCAGAATAGTCAACAAACTACTTTTATAGATTGGGCACCAGAATAGTCATATCAACCCCCCCTATATTTTTATAGATTTGACGCTGGTTTTTCTAAGACATAACCTCCCCTCTGTTTCCTTTTGACTTCTGCAGTTGTTTACTTACTACTAATTAGCTTCCCCTCTCTGCTTCTCTTTTTCTTCTTCCCCTGCTTCTCATCTTCTAATTCTTGTTTTTCTCTTGGTCTGCAGGTAGTTCCTGTAATCTACAGCTGACTCCTTTCCACTGACGTCACAACGTCATGACATTACGTCACGGAAATTACACAGGTATTAAAGCAGAGAGGTTATCCTAGTAAACTATTGATGAATGCATTTGATCAGGCTATAAAAAATAAATTAGATAGGCAACTCTTGCTATATGTTATGCTCTGCTGACGCTGATTGGTACATATATTAAGCTTTTCCGTTCGTGTTTAAGCAAAAAACTTTTGTTTGAACTTAAAATGACAAGTTCTTCTGCTGTATAATTATTGGACATACAAGAAATGTATAAAAACCTGGGCACAAGGGGGGCGTAGGTGTACATGATGTAAGTCTGGTGTAATCCGGGCACATATGCTACTATGTAAATTAAATCTACAGTATTTTCAATTCCTCTTTAATACTAACATATCGATGACACTCCCATGAACCCATAGCTATTACGACTCAGATTGTTTATTCAGAAATTACTTTTTATCAGGAAGGAAGGGAGTTAAAAGTATATTTATATAAAACAAAAGCTGGATGTTTATACAATGTGAATGTCAGGCCAGGAAGGAATTGGCTTCAATTAAGGTCAAAAAGTAACAAGCCGATAGTCAACTTTCAGATACATTCATGGATATTTATGAAATGGACGGTGCAGTGTATATACAAACTGTTACGAGCTGCGGCGGTGCCCAGCCGCCGCGACTCTTTCACCTGCGTCACGGCCGTCGCTATGACGACTGGGACGTCACTTCCAGGTCTCGTCCCGGTCGTTGCCTAGGCAACGGTCGGGACGCTGTAACAGTGAGCGCTGCGTCCCAGCAAAAGGAGGCAGTCGGGCGCGTGCGCAAGTAACCCACTAGTCTGTGGGATAATTAATGTCCAATATTTAATTAGGCATAGCCTGGGGGTGATTATCAGTCAGTATTTAAGGCAGGTAGGGCTTAGCCTCCCTGCCGGTTATAGCTTCCAGTTTACTGCCTGCTATCTGCTCCTGTGCTGTTGGTGTATACCTTTTTGGATTGTCTTTGCTGTGTATGACCCCTGCCTGTACCTTGGATTTGCCTCTTTGCCTGTGACCCTGATTTGTTTTGCCTGTGCCTTGGACCCCGCTATATTACTTCTGACCCTGACCTTTGGCGTGTTTCCTGATTATCCTATTTGCTAGTGACCCCTGACCTTGGCTTTCGTCTAACCATTCGCTGCCCTCTGCGCTGCATCCTGGCCTGCCGCTACGGTTTTGTATCACAAACTTACACTACATCTGGAGATAAGTCCTGGGGGCATCTGAGTACCGGTGAGCGTATAAAGCTCTATGGGACAGGCGGCTGCTAAAGGTGTAGACCTCCGCCAATTAGTTCTGTGAGTTTGTGTACTGACTGTCAGCGTAACACAAACTAAGACAATTGTTTCCTATGATATAACATCATGTGTTACCTAAGCTGTACTTCAGTGTAAACACGCACAACATTGTACATCCAAATGGTAGGTTTTGTGATGTACCATTTTTAAAAAAATAACTTTGTCTTTACCAAATGGACACAAACATTTTTAGATTGATCCTAAGCTGGGTTATTAACAAGGTCATAGCCAAGTTAACAATGAATATCTAATAGTATAGCTTCCTAGATTAGTTGTGTTATCTCATAGCCCTGAATGGCTCAGAATCACCTAAACTGCACCACATAGTGGAAGTGAATCTCACCTGTTTTCAAAAAATCTGCACAGGAAGCAATTTATGGCTGGTAATTTGGATTATATCTGTATACAGGGGAACTGGGGGGGGGGGGGTACAGGGGCCCAGTGGTTGCCTATATAGTGGGAGGAGCCATCAACCCCCAGCAGTGCACGGGCACTGAGCTGTTGCTGGTGTTACCAGTCGGTGCAGAAGCAGTTCTTACCCCAAGACTCAGTGCTCTTCCGCAGTTTGGGGGTAGGAGATACAGAAAATGCAGAAGCGCTCATTGAGGCTTCATGTAACATTTGCCTTACCACATGTTCCCAGTAAGGCAGGGGCAAGCAGGAAAGTAGAATAGGGAGGTTGAATAGGGAGGATGCATGAAATGAAATCTATATATGAAAAGACCGGTGGTAATCGTAAAAACGATCACTATGCCGATGTGGACAAGTCCTACAAAAAAATTCCAAAAAACAGCAAAACCGAATGGAAAATAAACAGACTTACCTTGAAGACGACGTTGGAGATCTCCGATTGGATCAGCATGATGGCAGCAAGTGTTTCCGATTGGAGAAGTGTTCGTCAGTGCAGGATGACGTCATCGCGACGTCTGTCACTATAATTTAAAGCGGCAATGTCATGTTAAGTGTTTAAACACTTAACCTTAGGGGTTCTAACATTGCCGCTTTAAATTTCTACTGACAGACGTCGCGGTGACGTCATCCTGCACTGACGAACACTTCTCCAATCGGAAACACTTGTTGTCATCATGCTGATCCAACAAACACATCTGACAATAAAGCCACACGTTACCATTAATCTCAGTATTAATATAAAACAATACTATTAATCAGAGAAAGAGACACCTATCAGTAATAACATATCAGCAGCTTTTTACACACATGTTACATGCTATAACAAATACATCTGACAATAAAGCAGGAAGCAGCTGAGGCCGCAGGGGAATGATCGGAGGGCCGACTGTTGCCCATCATTGATTTAGGGCTACTTCTAACCTGGACTGTGCAGTGTGCGTTCCACGGCGCCCGTCTGCTTCCAGAGGCCATGTTGGATCTGGATAACACTAGCAAAAAGACTGCACAGGCTGCTGCTGTTTGCTGCAAATTAGCCATATATACTGTGCAAACATAGAGCCCTGGACATAATACAGAGCACAGCAACCCCTAGACCACCAGGGCTGCATTCTGAACATTACTCCGACCCAAGCCTTCAACTTCCTCTCCCATCTTTACTCTACTCTGCCCATCTCATAATATCTACCTCCGTACTAGTTCTTCCATACTATCCAATTCCATAGCTATAAACATTATTTCTACATCACCTTTACTTTCTATTATTTTCTACATCATCTTTACTCCAGTACCTGCACCAAGCTTTAAACCTACTCAGCTATTTGCATTCCAGGGCTATTCTGCATTAAGCCTCCCCCAAGGCTTAAGCCCCTTCCTCCTTTCACCTATCACTCCCTCATTATAAAACAGGGACATGTATATGTTTTGAGAATGGAGTTAATGTATATTTTTACTAAAATATCACCTCCCTTTATTACAGGAATTGGTGTCAAAATAGGCTACTGCCAAATGGTCATTATCTCTCCCTAATAATAGTGGATTCCTTGTTAAAAATGTATTTTCTCTCACATTTCTGTGACTTAAAGGTCTAAGTTCTTACTATATGACCTGTATTCAGGATTTTGTATGTACCAATATATGCAGTTCCTAAGATTCAGATATTTGTTCGTTACTATTTGTTATTGCATATCTCATATAAGATTCCATAAGATTCGTAAGATTGTAAGATCCTCAGATATATTCAAATCACATTCATACTGCAGTACCAATACTGGTAAATAGGTGTCAGCTAATTCTGTTATGTCCCCAGTCTTCTGTTCAGTTCTACCAGAATCTAAAGTTCACATAAGAGATGTGTCTATAATTTAGAGGAGTTTGCTCAGTGTTATCACTAAGGTACTAGTCTGTAAGACAAGAAAGTCTGTTTGATGCTATGTTAATAAACCAAACAAAACAAGCTGAATAAATGAGGAAAATGTAGTCATTAGGAATAGTCAAGCACACAAAAAAGTAATTTGCAAATATTTTACCAATTTTTTTGTGTGTTTTGTGGGCGTATTTCTAAAGGTGAGGAGCAGAGTTAGCCTTTTATATATATATATATATATATATATATATATATATAGATAATGCAATTTACAGCTTATCCGCTATTTTCGTCATGACGAAATTACCTTTGAAACTCCTGACATCCCAAATGTTCTTAAGCTGCATCTTTTTGAGGACGGCAGCCACTCTTATATAGAGGAGCGCATTGAAAGAACTGTTTTAATTATATCATTGAGAATGATGACCAATTAGTCTTCAACAAGAACAATTCTCCAAGACTTATAACTATGCTGTAAGCTAAGGGAATTATATATTTAATTTATTCAGGTATTCTATTAAATTTTCTTATAAATATTAATTGTCAATGCATTAATGACTACTTTTTACAAGATCATGGTGCAAGTACTTGAGGTCATTTTGCTTTTTGGATTGAGAGAGTTAGGTTAGGGATAAGAGAGGGCAACATAACTAGTGAAATATTACGGAAGGAGAGTAAATGGCTTTTCCTATTGAACCACCTTATAGCATATGGCCTTAACGAAAAAACACAAGTTATACATTTTCTAGATCAATGAAATTCACAGGATGTCTTCTCCTACCTTTACCGAGTAAATGACATGTAATATGAGTAGCAAACAGCAGCATGTAAATTAATATCCGATAACTTAACAATCTGGATAAACAATTGTCCATATTCTCCCTTTATGGATAAATAAGTTAATGACATCAATGTATCAAGTGCATTTCCTTAAACTTGAATGATTAATATTAAGCTAACAACAGGCTAATTATGAGTATGCCCAATCAAACATCAGTCATTATCGTTAATTCTGATCTACTGAGTTACAACCATTAATGCATTGACAATTAATATTTGTATTAAAATGTAATAGAGTACCATCAGAATAAAATAACATATGTAGAGGGGTAGGTGCCCTTTTGAGACCCAGTCTGCTTTTTGACCAATAAAACCAGCAAGGAAAATTTAGATTAAACTAAAAAGAGAGAAATTTCAGATACATTTACATTATAATATATTACTCTAACACTATATTCATAATATATTTTTATTATTCTATATCAGTTATATTTAACCCTAGTAATTCTAGCACTATAATTTATTAGATGTTGATAGTTTCATATTGAAGCTTTATAATCATTAATGATCAGTCTCATGTGGAGACGACTCATTGACAATAACTGGAAGGTCACTACAGTTTATATTTTGCATTAATATGCACATTAATATTTATTTCACTATTTTATTTGTAGGGTGTTGGCTCACTATTATATAATTAGTATAGATATGTATTGTTTTTCAATAATGAAATTAGGACATAAAAGTATAGACACACACATTTTGTGAATTCAGAGATTATTTACATAAGGACATACATATAGTCATATATATTATTATTTATGGAAGAAATGTTTTCAACAAATTAAGTTTAATTTTATATGAACATGCTAGACAAGCAAAAAAGAAAATTGGAAAATATACTGTATATAATTAAATTATGCATACATATGAAATGAAGATGTCTGTAGACCTCTGTTCTAAAACCATCTTTGTGTTTTGGTTTTGGTTCTAGTTTTGCCCAAAAATCCTCATGTGTTTTGGATCTACTATTTATAGCATTAACATTCATTTACAGTCTATTTTCTAATGATCTCTTCAAAAATTTTCACCAATTTTGACCAAAGGCTGCAGCAAACTGAATGGCTAAAACTAGTGACAGAGCAGCAGCACAAATACATGTCATTTTAATGAAAGATAGAATCCATATGTAACATAGTGCCACAGCAGTGTGCATAAAGTATGTACATGTAGTCGCTGAATGCTGGAAATGACATTCCTGACTTTTTCCGACAGATTGACACTGGTATTTTTCTTAGTGAAAGCAGCGATGCAAAGAGTAGCGTTCCTGTGAATGACCTGGCATTGTGTGCTAGAACTACTATGCTGAAAGGATGAGGAAAAGTATAATGAACAACCAAGTTATGTATGCAAAGCATGCTACAATTTCTATGATACATTTTAGACAAGTAGATAGATGAAGGTGGGCTGCACCAAGAAGAATAGTGGTGAAAGACCACACATACTATATTTTTAATGTTTGATAGCATACCGCATGGAATTTGAGGAGGCAGAAATCATTAGACGGACAGTTGTGGCATCAATAGACATTTAACAGATGATGATAGACCAAGGCCATAGCGTATATAATAGTGCAAGATGGAATTGTCCTTGGGAAACACCCACCCATATGTTAAAAGAAACACGCACATAGTTTAACAGACCATGCGCTTTGGGACTGCCACTTTTGTGGCTGATGTACTTGATTTGTTTGGGCTCCTACAAAAGAGAACATTTAGCTTGTTAAAGTGGAGAATATATAGGGATTTTAACAAATGACTAGTGGGCATTTGGCTAATAGCGTCCTTCTTCCTCTATGTTGACAATGCCATCACTCTCATCATCCTCATCACTGATGCCAAGATCACCATCACATAATATTTGTTCATCCCCACTGGAATCTATCGTCACAGATTCTCTTTGTTATTGGCAGTAAGAACGGTATTCCTCATACAATTTGTAGTTCATTTCCACGAAGAAGTTTTTCTACAGTTTTGGAAAGTTGTGTCCTCCGATCACTCACAATGTTCCCGACTCTTATTAATGACAGGCAAAATCAATTGAATAAAAATCATATATATATATATGTATTCCAACATGCTCCTGTTTTCATACCCAAAGTTTTACGGAAAATAGACCAATAGCTTTGGTCTGGGTGGGCAATAGGCTAGCATAAGGATGAATGGAGCTTAAGGTCTAAATTCCCTACCAAACACAATTAACCTACCAGTATGTTTTTGGAGTGTGGACGGAAACCGGAGCACCCGGAGGAAACCTAGGCAAACACGGGGAGAACATACAAACTCCACACACATAGGGCCCTGGTTGGAGTTGAACCCATGACCCCAGCGTAGAATTAATTTTGATGTTAGGATGATGTTTTTCTGTAGTGTAATAATCAATAAGAAGCTATTTAAGAAATAAAAAGTCCTCTAGGAAATTCACAGTCTGTATATATAGTGTCATGGAACTCGTAGGTGATTAATATCCTTATAATTCCCATAAGGGGGTACTTTATCACCATTAAGATTAAATGACCTACTATGTATAATGGTATGAAATGTCTCCTCAAATCAGGTATACGTCATGACTTTTATTAGAGGTATTACGGTATATTACATTATTTCTTATTAAATTATGCTTTTTTTTATATTCTTAAAAAGCACATTATGCTGCTTCATTTACACAGTACACAAAAGAGCTTTACACTGGTTTATAAAGAACCTGTTAAATATAAGAACATAACCTGGTAAAGTCAATCATATAATTCCCACTGATTATTTCAGAGTTTCATAATTAAGACTTTAAATCAGTAAATTCAAGTGAAAGAGAAACAAGAGAAGACAGATCTAGTGATCAGCAGAAGATTCTTCTGAAACAAATATATTCCCGGAACAGAAGGAGGATAAGAGATATGAACAATCCTTAACACAGACATTAGTTTCCTTTCTAACGATAAGTCTTGGAGCAGAAAGAGACACCAGACGCGGACAATCGGCTGATACAATGATACAGACACTTACACTGCTGTGGATGGTGACCATGCTCAGTAACGCCAAGGATGGTAAGTACCTCTTATATGCAAGAAGACCGACCAACCTGCAACTTATCATTTACATAAACAATTCTATTTACACTATGTAAAATAAAAGTCTTGACCTCATAGTAACGTGAGTTACTCCTCATCTTAATGACCAGAACAGATTTACAAAGTGCTGATACCATGACAATAGCAGACCAATAACAACATAGTTTTTGCAGCTAACATAACGATTTTGTAGAGGTGAAATATTATAATATTAAATATATACATTTATTTTAAGCTCAATATGTAGGAAATATGGACATGTATAGATTTGTGCCAACGGTTAACTTTCACAGAATTAGTGCAATTGTATTTAAACAATATATATATTTGTAATGTATGTTTTATTTGATTAATCACATGGAATGTGCGTCAGATTACTGCCGGGGTGGGAAACAATACTTTAAAGTCTTCAAAAGTGTCCCAAAGAATATTAGGCTCATTTCAGAATTTAATCTTAAGTGTTCTGTTCGGAATTTTCTCTAATATTTTTATGCCCCCGATATTCCAACCGAACCACAGGCATGAATTGTGTCCCAGCCCTATTTGTACACTATGGGCCTGAGTCATTAAGGAAAGTAAGGCAAAAAAATGACTAAATGTTCTCCGGGACAAACCATGTTACAATGCAAGGGGTGCAAATTAATTTATTATTTTGCACATAAGTTAAATCCTGGCTGTTATTTCATCTAGCACAAAAATACTTGATAGATTTATTTTTACACTGAAATTTTAAAGTTGATCTAGGACATGCCCTACCCCAACTATAAATCTGTCCCCACATTTTAAGTTTACCTCCCCCTCCAATGTAACATGGTTTTGCCCAGGTGCAAAGTTTCTCCTTTTTTATGCTTTGCTCTCCTTATTGACTCAGGCCCTATACGTTTAGCAAAATGTGAATTAACAAGCGCAGTGCAGAACGGCGATGCAATGGCGGAACTCAACGCCGGTCACCGCCGGAACTCCGCTGATCTCTGCTGCACATTACTGGCAAAAAACTTATTACAGTGTTGTAGTGAATGCAAATATCTATAATATATAATAATTAACTCTAAAATAATAAATGCGCAGAAAATACCTGAATATATAAATACAAAAACAATTTATTAGTTGATATACATATCATTTAATTTGGCAGCCAATCAATATAAAATTGGATATATTATACTGCATATACCGGTGTCATTAGATGATATCATCGATATTGAGGTCCTAATATTATCTTAAACACTCGAGTTCTATTTCTTTAGTTGGCAAATAATTTTATTTTTATATTTACATTTCATAGCGCTCTATGGTTATATTTTTTTAATTTAATGGCTGCCAATTTAAATGCTATGTATATCAACTAATAAATTGTTTTTGCATTTATATATTCAGGTATTTTCTGTGCATTTCTTTTTTCTTTATTTGTTTATTTCTTTTTAAGGGGAATGACACTATCCCCTATGAAGTCTACGATTGATACCATTTGTTATTTAGATTTTGTTTATCATATTAGCGCCAGAGATTCAGTTGTTGTTTTGTTGTCTAAAATAATAAACTCAACTATATGGAGACCTTATGATTTTCTTTATGCAGAGGATTAAGACTGTGTGAGATCTCTACAAATGTATACACCAAGCCATCTATTTCACTCAGAGCTCATGACTAAATAAACATTTTAGATAGATAGACAGATAGATAGATAGATAGACAGATAGATAGATAGATAGATAGATAGATAGATAGATAGATAGATAGATAGATAGATAGATATGATATAGATCATCAACAGCAGCTATTTATATAGCGCCACTAATTCCGCAGCGCTATACACAGAACTCACTCACATCAGTCCCTGCCCCATTGGAGCTTACAGTCTAAATTACCTAACACAGAGAGAGAGAGAGAGAGAGAGAGAGACTAGTGTCAATTTGATAGCAGCCTACCATAGGTAAAGTCTAAAAAAATGGCTGCCTCCCCTGTGTGCCCTTTAAATACCTATCATGATAAACCTGCTTTCAGACTGGATGGTATTAATTGCCCCTATGTTAGTCCTTGTATACAATCAGCCAGTGCCAAATTCTCTAGGTGTCGGCCCTTTTGGAATAAATGCTCAACTCTCTTTAATTAGTTCATGAAGTAATTATTTTTTTCTCTTTTTCCGTGGCTTGCTGGTGGATAAAGATGTGAAGATTGTGGGGACGGAAGGCTCAGACCAGCTGCCCATTCTCCGAGGAAGTCCTGGCATTTCTGGGACTCCGGGACCGAAAGGAGAAGCCGGAAAACCTGGAGATATAGGTTAGTGAGACCCCTCCAATAACATGAGAACAGAGCGTGTCAAACTGTGGCTCCCCATTTGCTGTGGAACTTCAAGCCCCCCACATGTTTTGGTAGCCATTGGCCATGCTGGAACTTATAGTACCCTCACGCTGGTTCCCCTGAAGCCTGCATTAGAAGCTAGGAAACTGAGATACCACCACAATTCAGATGTGTAGGTTAAAGCAGAAAACTATTGGAGAACACTGTACTCCGTGCAATCATTAAATTATTTCTAGAAGATTTACTGTATATCAATTAAATCTTCGCTATGGCTAAAATACCTTTACCTTGTATCTCTCTATGCTTAGCAAGGCGGAACGGGGTAGGTAGTGAGCAAGCCTAGCAATGTAAAGGCTTGTTCACGCTATAAAAAGTATGGGGTCCCCCTGCCATAATGGCTAACCAGCCCCAGGCCAGTCAGCACTGGGCTAGACTCCCTAGGAAGATTGGACCTGCAAAAAGTGCTAGCATGCTCTGGCACCCACAGCCCACTGGGACCTGTAGTGTGCCAACTAACAATGTAAAGAAAACACAGACACAAGTGTAAAAAACATTTTATTTGACGACACCCCCAAAACATCCCTCTTTATTGCTAACCTACATCCGAGCTCTTAATCTGAAATAAATTCAGATATTATTGGCTTGACAAAATAGCTTGACTCTTGAATAATGCAGCTATATATCTCCATAGCAAATAGCACAACTTTCTCTGCAAACTCACTTCTCTCTGTTCAGCAGCTTTATTTTTCCTGCAGTTCTCCAACTTCTGACAGCAGCAACAATGTGTTCGCTCAGCAAGCATCTATTTCCCTTGAAACAGTTCAAACTCAGTCTCTGAAACCTAACCACCCTCTCTATTGCCCTTACAAAATATATCTCTGTCCAGCACTTGCAAAAGGGCATAACACAAATCCACATCTTCAGGACTCCCCACTCTACCCCTAATATCTTCGCTCTAGTAGTATCTACTAGTAGTATCAACTAGCAAATAGGTGATACAACCAGCTATGCTTATTTAGAATTCCTGTACTCCAAAGTTCTCTGTTTGAACTTTCCTTCTTTAGCTGCTGTTTTCCACTCTATCCCAAATGGCAGCTTCAGACTCCTGTTGTCTCTCTCTTCACAGTATCTCTCTCTCACTGCTTTGCTACAGCCTCTTTCTCCTTACGCTCAGTTCTCTCTCTCACAAACTCTATGGGCTAGATGTACTAAACTGTGGGTTTAAAAAAGTGGAGATGTTGCCTATAGCAACCAATCGGATTCTAGCTGTCATTTTGTAGAATGCACTAAATAAATGATAACTAGAATCTGATTGGTTGCTATAGGCAACATCTCCACTTTTTCAAAACCGCAGTTTAGTAAATATACCCCCATGTCTTCCTCCTCAGCTTCTGTGTTTATATATTTCTCTCTCTGACTTCTCTCACAGACTACGACTCTGCCCTCCTGTTTTGGAACTGTATTCTCTCCCTTTGAGCAGGCTGGCTTAACTCCTCCCCTGACATCTCCCCAGTAGCAGTGGAGCTTGCTGGGAGATGTAGTTTTTCTTTTATCCTGGTGCACGAGCAGTTGCTCAGCTGCGCCCGTTTCACAAATAGTTAAAAAAAAAAATCTCACTTTACTTTTGTTTTCTAGATCTTGGTGTAATTTTAGGATTTTATATGATATATGTTTATTATTGATATTTTGTCTTTACTTTAATCCCCATAGACATATACAGTACAGAACAAACAGATAATAGAGTAGACTGAATGTGCATCATGTAGTATTGTCCACAAGTATAAAATATGTCTGTTTATATGTTCATAATTTGATGCTTAATTTCATTAATTAATATCTGCAGGAGATTGTGGACCCTTGGGAACATATGGAAACTTGGGAGAGCCTGGAATAAACGGTTGGTAATTTGAGATAAAATGAGCAAGAAATTTGTATAACGTATAGGATTAAAATAACTGAGATGGCATGAATATTTCCTTATCAGATACTTTAGTGATATTATGAGCCTGATTCATGTTCAGACATAAGTCCGTTTGAGTGCCGTATCTTGCAGAATTAGTTCTGCACAAGCATAGAAACGGACCTTACGCCAGTTATCGCAATTGTATGCAAATCATGTCCAAACGCAAATAACATGACTGTCTACATCTTAAAGGGCGGAACAGGGCAGGATGGGGTGTACGGACATAGACCATGTACAGTAAGGACGATTCAAGTCCTCTTAAGAATGCTTGTTTTCAGACATATCATTTGTACCAGCTACAGGGCAGGTGTAAGTGCCGACTGATAGTGATGACTGACACGGCATAGTCTTTGTTCAGCAAAGTACAAGTATGCCTATTACTAGACAGCACAGAACATGTGTATACAAGTAAGATAGGCTATTAAAACGTATTATGTGTACAGTATGGATTAAGAACATCTTGATATATATGTTTAATATAAAAAAAACATTTTTTTAAACCAATCATATTTTTCATTATGATTATACTGTTCAGAGATGTTCACTTATTTTATAATATAATATTTTGTATGCTTTCTGATGTGACATTACGTTGCACATACACTTGTGCGTATCCTGCGCTCTGTTCTGTCTGTTACCATATAACAAGTAACATTTAGACAGAGCATAAGATTCAAATTTAAACACATCTTGAGATCTGCCTGTATCGACATACGGTCAAAGCTACACTCATGTTCCATGCTCTTTTTAAAACGCAACTTGGGTGCAAGTTGCGTTCTGATTTGAATCAAGCCTTATATGCCTACTTTTGTACAACTGCATCTAATTGAACAACTGCAGAACTTGCGCCCTGTTAAACATAAATGAAGTATATACACAAACTCCCAAAGTTAGGTGGAGATTGATTTTCTGGGGGTGGTTTCAAAAGCCGTGATGTGGGTGTGTACCTTAAAATGTGCTGGGACCATAAATAGCCAGAGACAAGGAATCGGGGGTGGGCAGCAGCGCTCCCTATTTACTAGTGAGGGTGGCTGCCTTAGGAAAGGGTGTGAAAGTAAAGGGAAGTCCCAGCCCTTCAGATGTACATATGGAGATAGATTCCCCTAGGTGCAAAGGTGCTCGGTATAAAGATGGATATGGAGGTGGTGGTGTAGAAAACGATATAAGCTCAGAATTAAGGTGATGATTGCAACACTGTATGGTTATGTGAACTCCAACACTGTGGTCATGCAGTTTATTACATACAGATAAACATCTATCAAAGTACTACATGTGACCAGAATTGCAGCCCTTGTGCATTATATATAGAGAGACAGTGTAGCTTGGCAAAACAGTCGACAACTTGAACTGTATGGTAAAGCATATATAAAGCCAAGATGCACTAATTTCAAATGTCTCTTCAAGTACATATCAAAGTTATCAATATAATAGACACCTGTATCCAATTAAGTGACCAATATGTCATATAGTCTCAGTTCATAAGCATAAAGTATCAAGAGTCCAGAACTCAGTGG
Source organism: Mixophyes fleayi (assembly GCF_038048845.1). Lineage (NCBI taxonomy): Eukaryota > Metazoa > Chordata > Amphibia > Anura > Limnodynastidae > Mixophyes > Mixophyes fleayi. The sequence continues at coordinate 126,244,253 of NC_134410.1, read as the reverse complement.
CCCGAAAGGTAATAGGGCTGGCGTCCAGGCTCTTTATAATACAGCATCTGCAGAGCTAGTTTGCAGCGTAAATGTCCAAAAGTCGGGGGTCTGATATGTGGGCGCTGTAAGTAGCAATTCAATGGCGTGCCAGCATAGTGCAGAGGGCAAGAACTAACAGAATGGCTAGAAACTTGGTAGGTCAGATACACTGCAGCCGAGCAGTAGCAAGATGGGTGGTAACAGAGACTTACACTAGTGTAAGGTTGAGGATGTATTCATTCTCTCCAATCCCTTCTGTCCCATCTATAAGCAGCATGTATGAAGATGCCGAGGTGGTAGACCTGGAGACAGAGTAGCCATGACTGGGCATGCGGTGGTAAAGATAAAGAGGTCCCTCGCTGAATCACAGTGGTATAGAAGCAATCAGCTAGACGAGGAGTTGTAGTTTGAGTTAGAGGTATGTATACCCGACGCATTTCACCTTTAGGCTTTCTCAGGGATATGGGTAATCTACTATGCTTGAAAGAGGGTTTAAATAGGCGCCATTCCTAGTGGTAGTTCGTGATTGGTTAGTTCTTGCTCAGTTTGCCATAGGTCCATGGTGTGATAGACAGATACTGCTGCCAATGAGAGACAGCTAGGCACAGAGCATATTAAACAAGATCACATATTATTCGATACAGATTCGACAGTGTAAAGTAAAGGATGTAAATAATTAATATGGAAAGTGGTAACATAAATACACTTTGAAGTATACCTAGTGGATGCTGAAATATAGTATGTTGTTGCATACATGATTAAAGGAATTGCCCCAATTCAAAATCGATATCAAGATCATCTGGTGTAAGGGTTTTCAGTATCCACTTGGATTCTTCCCTTGAAATCAGCTTCACATAGTCCCTTCCCCTTCAGGATTTTGCAACTTTACTAATGCTCATAAATTTGAGTAGTGATGGATCATGAGAGTGATGGGTCGCAAAATGCTCAGATACATTATGTTTCTCAAAGCCCTTAAGGATGTTTCTGTGGTGTTCGGACACCCTAACATGCAATTTCCTGATGGTTCTACTGATGTTTTTAAGACCACAGGGGCACTGTAATAAGTAGATCACACCTGTGGTATCGCATGCAATTTTATGGTCAATGGTGAACTCTTCCCCTGGTGGTATGGGATGTAAAGCTAGTAGATGGTTTTGTATGGCTGATGTGGCCCACTTTGCACGCTGTGCACCTTTTACAGTGATAGAAGCCTTTTTATACCGAGCACCTTTGCGCATTTACACAGATAAAGATGCATTGCAGTTCAGCATTTATTTAGTGATGAGCAACCACAAGACAGATCTGTAGTGTTCCAGACATTGCAGTCAGTACTGGAACATGCAAGGACTGTTATTGTTATTCTACTAATTCTTATCTGTACAGGGAGAAGGGTTTGGTGGAAAAAAAGAAGTGAAGAATCATTTTAGGCACTAGCTACATGTTTTACTTTACAGACATTTTTTTTTAGGGCAACAGGGTCCTTTGGGAGAAACTGGGAAGACCGGCCAACCGGGACAAAAAGGTCAGTGACATTATCACAGCTCACAAGTGTACAATCTGTATCATTGCTTAGACAGAAAAACCCACAAATATATACATATATATGTGGCACACTCACATGATATCCTCTGTCACTGGTGTGAGTTGGTGCATGGGTCGGCTCTCCCTTGGTAGTTCCCATGCTTCTAGCTCAGGCCCGTCACACCAATGATCCCGGCCACAAACTGCTTCTGATTTACAGACACACTATTTGCTGCCAAGATTATCAGCCTCCTAGTCAGCCCAAACCCCTTACTTTTGTACCGTGTACCCCCCTGGTAGCGGCCCTGGCTGCAAATAGGCTGAAGCAGGAAGCTGACCAAAATAATCAGCTCCGCCCTAGTCATAGGACTAGCCTACTGGCACTCAGCACCTTGATGGCAGAACCATTGTTACATTTCTAAATGATTAAAACATATACTTAGGAATAAAAATGATCTTTGAATGACTAACCTGTGCCTGTGGCTTTGTGGCAAATGATCCCATGCTCTTATCATTGAGTCTTACCTTGGCTTCAAAATTTATATTTGTGTTTGCTGTTACAGGTGACCCAGCGAAAGGACAGAAAGGTGAGCTGGATATCACATAGCTCCCAGGTAGAAGACATGGTCATGGCGCTAGCTGTAGGTAAACCAAACAGGTCACTTTAGGCACCGATGCTTAGGGGGAGCCTAGAACATTGAATGAGTGACATAAAAATATTATTTCTCCAAGGCACTCTGTTTGTTTATGTAAAAACATTTAGTTCGTCCCTCCCCACCTCTCCCCTGCCATTTGTTAGCTTGTAAAGCAGGTGGGCAGAGGAGGTGGATGTCACGCTGTTCCCCTCAGTGTCTGAGTGCGTGGCGGTGCAACGTGACCTCAGACCACGGCAATATTCCCAGTTTGAGAATCTAGGGGTCACTGGGCACTGGCACTGGTTAGGAGTCCTTTCTTTAAAGGCTGCTCTTGCTTTATTATATCACTGAAAAATCAGTGTACTAGACCGGGTTTTCTTTACAAATATCTTCACAGTTATATCAAGTAAACATATAATTATCGACTCTGGCGGAATGCGGTTATACCATCACAGGGCCAGATTCCACATTCAAGTCTTATGATATCAACATTGACACCCCCAGTGTCTTGTAGACAACACTTCGCACTATGTCTTACCATTGGTTGAACAGATGTTGATATAAATGTTCTCTTTATGTCCAGGATGAGTAACCTGCCTGTATATATAATTGAATACAGTATGCGGTGTGCTCCCTCTCTAGTATATATATTTAAAACTTAAATATTCCAAAAGAAGGAGAGAAATACTATTTTTATATATCAAGTATAGGTCTATAAAATATAGATCTATATTCAATTCCAAATTCAAACCCAATTGTTAGAGATTACTTATTAAAGTGATGGCATCTGTCCCAGGGCCATGAACCTCTAGTTAAGACACTAATTATTATGAATTGGCTATTATGAAGATCCTTATGCACCCAAAACCAAGCATGAAGCGTATTTTATGAACTAATCAAATGTAATATTACATGGGGTTTTTGATTTAAAGATGACAGAAGTCTTAACCATGCAACATACTATTAGCTGTTTTCTACATTATGTTAAAAATATTGGTAACCCTTATACATCGAGAGTCTTAATGCTTGGAAAGTAAACATTCCGTCCTAAAGATTTCCTGCTGCAAAAAACAGGATGGCTCTGGGGGAAACAGGAACAAATGGAAGTAGCTACAATTTCGGAGTGCTCACCATTAGAGATATTTCAATTATTCAAACTGGTTTGAAATTTGATCAAAGTTGCCTGATTCCGGTCTTGCTTGTGGTACGATAGTGATTGGCAATGAAAATAACAACTCTGCTAGAGATAAATATCTGGGTGAAATATACCAGAAGCCAGGAAAATAAAGTAATGTACAAACTGTCATGGCATGTCCAAACCAATACATTGCCTGATCTAATTATTTGTCCAGACAAGACAATTTTGCAAATGGCCTCAAGGGTCCAAATTTGAGTTGGCGCTTCTCATTTATTGCACAACAATGAATTCACTAACACGATCTTGTGTTTCGTCATTAGGAACAAAAGGAGACTCTTGCTCACCAGATTCACAGCGTAAGTTAATGGGGATTCTACAAATTAATAACGTTCCTCTTATGTGACCCGGCTTTGGTTGTTCATGTATTCTGCCATGTTGGAAATGTATCCTGTTGGTTGATGCTCGTGGTAAGCGCATGGACCGATCCTGCCCATGTATGTCAAACTAAACCTACATCAAGCAAGTCTAACCCTTTAGTAACTATGATACTTATAGTGATAACAAATAAATATGGGAAGTATTACATAGGTTGGACAATGCTGCATCATAGGTGCCTAAAGAGCAATTAAACATCTGCATATAAAGTTTTAGTTAAACTTATTTTATAGTGTGTGGATTTTCACCATACATTATAAATATGTTGTTGCTTACCTATCAATCACAATTATTATTATCAGAGATTTATCAGTTATAATAATCATAATAAGTTATAATAATAATAATTCAGTAATAATAAGAATATTAATAATATAACAATCTATTATAGCTACTCTTACAGCTCATATATATTGTTAGTGGTACTGATATAAGACAAACAATCCTAAATGATAAAAGCAAGTCAGTTGTGCTTGTTTCGAAATCACTGGCTCTGCTCTTGTGCTCTTGTGAATTAATCCACCAACCTGTAGTATGTACAGAGTATTTCTGTTACCTAAGAGACTGCAAGGCAGTTGCACAAAATGAAACATAGAGAAGCACCATTCTCCTAAGCAATGTCCACTTTCCTGACATGAACAGACATCACGACGGACAAGTTATTTGAAATATAAACCAGTTATTTTGTCTGCATTATTTAACTTGGCAATACACAGGATTTTAAACATATTGAAAACATGTCCAAAATTTATTTGCTATTTAAAGTCTAATTAAAGTTGTGAAAGACTAGTCTGGCGTATTATAACAATGGCTTGATAGACAGCTGCATAAGACAATATATGGCAATATTTTGAGACAAAAACAGAGAAGAGAAAAGCCTGCGCTTAGTCAATCTCATAATCTAAAGATCCGAAGCACATTTCCTTCACTTCATAATACTGAGCATGGTGCTTATCAGGAAAGTCTAAAAAATTTTTTAGGGAAAACTGTATAATACAATTGTCTGTATCCTGTATTCATGTCTTCCTTTTATCCTTTTGACTCAGGTCCGAAGAACTGTAAAGAGCTTCTAAAGACAAATAGTCTAAGTAGCCGATACACAATATACCCAGATGGCAAGAAACCTTTGAGGGTGCTGTGTGATATGGACACTGACGGAGCAGGCTGGACAGTAAGTCAACAATAACCATTCAAATATTTTGGACTTTTGTTTAAAAAGGGTTATGCACCTTTAAATGAAATCATAAATACGGAGATGGCACAGTGCGAAATTGCTATGAATTATTTATCATTAATAAAGTGTTCAACACAAACATTTGCAAAATTTCTTTGCAGACAATTGCTTCAAACATTGCTTCAAAAAATTATGTGTGTTTTTGCCTTGCTTATGTACAATTAGTACGTGTACGTTGTTTCCATCAAGATATGTATTTGCAACAGCAGGATGGCATGTACAGATAAAAGCTGCTGCAGAGGTAATTAGTCCACCTAAACACTTTAATAAAGAGGGTTTGAAGGTCCTGAATTAAACTCCCGGTATAACATGCTGAAAAGTTGGTAATCATAAGGAGCCCCTATGCACTTGTGGGCCGCGTGCAACTGCCCAGCATGTCCATACGTTTAGACGGCTCTATGTGTACTGAGCATGAAATTTTATACAAAAAAATAAAAAGGTTTTGTTGTTTTATTTGTGATTTTAAATAATGGCCACATTTCAATATTAAATATTTCTACAGTTGTCACTGTTTTCATTTTTTTTATTTCATTTCAGGTCTCCTTTAAAGACTTGACACATGTATCCAATAATTTAATCCTTAATAGTTTTCCAACTATTACTGTAGGTTTTTCAAAGACGTTGGGACGGTTCCGTGGACTTCTTCCGTGACTGGAAGTCCTACAAGACTGGGTTTGGCAGCCTCATGACGGAGTTCTGGCTGGGGAATGACAATCTTCATATGTTAACATCATCAGGTAATGATCAAATGGGCATTTTCAATCAGGTCCCTAATTTACCCTTAAATGGTATATCCACCTTAATATACTCATCAATCCTTCCTCCTTTGCAGATAAATACATCTTCAATAAAACATTATTAGAAAAACCTCATCTAATCTCTTATATTCCTAGCCATCTGTACTCTCTCCCCCATAACAGGATAGCAGAATGAACACTTGTGTGTTCTCCTAATCCTCCCTACTTACCTACTATAGGTTGTATGATGCTGGGCTGCTTGCTACTATGCATCATTTTCCACGTTTTGCCACATTGAATCCACTTGCTGCAAATGATAACAGGGAGGAGATGCCTAGATGATAAACGTCTCTAGCTCTACTCATCGTGGCGTCACAAAGATTACAATTGACTTGATAAATGTTGTCTACACAAGGTGTTTTTTTCCGTTCTATGCCCTGACATGACAATGTGCTTATAATGGACATGAGGTGGTACCACTAGTGTATGCCTTGGCTCAACACAATCATCATCATCCTACTCATTATCTCGTTCAAGTACAGCACATTAATTTTCAGATCCACAATTATCTCCCTCATCCTCTTGTACATTTGCAACTTCCAAAGTAGCAACCTCAAAAATTCAAATGGTTGAGAAATTTTGGGATGGAGGCTGTGCTATAATTACAGAGTGTCGCATCTGCCCACATCACTTGGAACTGGGCTCATGTGGGAGGATGCTCTACACTCCCGGGAGTCTGGGAGACCTACCCTGAATTCCGAAGCCTCCCAGACATTCTGGGAGAGTTGGCAAGTATGCACTTACCCCCTGAACAAGAAAATAAAGAGTTAACATTTTAATATTGTTGTTCTCCTTCTAGGTACATGGGAATTAAGGGTGGATGTACAGCACTATAACACCACCAAACAGTTTGCCAAATACGGATCCTTCAAAATCTTGGGGGAAGCTGAGAAATACAAGTTAATATTAGGAGACTTCAAAGATGGAAATTCTGGTGAGTAAAGAGCTAAAACTAGAAATAAAGGGCGTGATTCACCAAGGAGCGCAAAACTGTAAAGTGCTTTTTGTTTTTAAAAAAACATACCCATATCGGGTGATGAACATAGAGCAGAACAGACCTAGGGCCTGATTCATTAAGGTTCTTAAATTAAGAAGTTTCTTATTTACGCCTACTGGACAAAACCATGTTACAATGCAAGGGGTGCAAACTAGTTTTCTGTTTTGTATATAAGTTAAATACTGACAGTTTTTTCATGTAACACACAAATACTTGATAGCTTATTTGTACACTGAAATTTAAAGTTGATATTTGTGTTCTACATGAAAAAAACAGTCAGTATTTAACTTATGTGCAAAACAGAAAACTAATTTGCACCCCTTGCATTGTAACATGGTTTTGTCCAGGAGACTTAAATAAGAAACTTCTTAATTTAAGATCCTTAATGAATCAGGCCCCTAGACCTAACAGACAATACACTACATGATACGCCCAATATGTATGTGAAATATAAAGTCCCAAATGAGAGCACATAAAAAAAAAAAAAGTATTCAATGATTGTCACCTGGTAATAATATGGTCAGTAATGACAAAACCTTTTTTTTTTTTTTTTTTTTTTTTAAAGAATTTTTTCTACTTTTCTCCATAAAATACATTTATAAGGATGTTTTTAATGTCTGCTATACATTAAATACATTTTTACAGTTGCTCCTAATCAACACATGATCTTGCATGTATACGCAGCCGTCATTCCTAGTAATCGGCACTTACACCTGACCTCTAGCTGGTGCAAATGTTAGACTGAAAATCACATATCTTAGAGATGCCCAAAGCTTGGATCGAATGCTGATGTGTGTGCCCTTACTGTACATTGACTATGTGCGTATGCCCAGTCCTCTCCCCATTCTGCCCCTGAAATCGTAGGCTACAGTAAGGTATCCCTGCCCTCAAAGATATCCTGGATATTGCTGCGTTCATTGGCATATGGTCCAGGTCTGGTCATGTGCAGAGCGATTTTACACAAAATACGACATGTATCAGCATTTACGTTCCTTAATGATTCAGGCCCAAAGTCATTATATATTTTCTCTTCCAAGTGACAATGTGATGATCAGGGCCGGATTAAGGGAATGGAGGCCCCTGGGCTAAGGGCGCCTCCATTCCCCCGTGAGGCCCCCATTGTGAGCCGCCCGCCGCCCCCGTCCCTCGTCCCCCGTGAGGGCCCCCCCAAAGCGCTTACCTGTCAGTCCAGTCCTCCGTCCCCGGCGCGCTGTAAGCTCCTTACTGAGGAGATCTTGCGAGAGTTCACTCGCGAGATCTCCTCAGTAAGCAGAGTACTGAGCGCCGGGGACGGAGGACTGGACTGACAGTGCTCAGCAGCATTGATCGGGCTGGGGGCGCCCCCACCCCCGGACCGATCAGTAATGCTGCTGCGGACTTTGAAGGGCCCCCTGGATGCCCGAGGCCCTTGGGCTTTAGCCCAGTTAGACCTCGGGTTAATCCGGCCCTGGTGATGATGTGTGTGTTTTCTTACAGAAGTCTCCAGGGTTGTTTGAGTAAGGTGTAAGGGCTTTGATGATGGTCGATTTGGGTCTTAGGGCACCAGTGATAGTTGATTTTGATCTTCTGTGTTTCGGTGATGAGTCATTTGAGCTCGTAATAGAGTCCGTAATCTTTATTAGTATTTATTATGATTTATTACAATATGTTTATAATAAAATAACATAGTATATAGTAAAATCATCTTTATTAAATAATTGAATCAGTATATTAAAATGGTGTGTGCAAACAGCTTCCTATAACTATTTTACTGTATTCGGTACACAAGGAGGAAGAGGTATGATTGGCTTTTACAAGCCTAAACAAATTTATATCCAAACGTTTTGTGCTGGTGTATCATAATGTATATACCAAGCTATATTTTACAAACGTCAACATAATAACAAGATATTTGTAAGCGTATGTGTATATCGGGGAGGTATTTTAACTCCTCAATTCTGGGCACATGCGTGTGGACAAAGCACTTTAGAAAGTGGAACTATGCAACCTAATAAGTTATTGTTTCTTTAACTTGCCTTCAAAAAAGCAAAGACAGGCCATGATATTAGATAGTTTTCTAGCAGATATTAAGTATTTATGGCGAACTTCCGGTCCGCACTGAAATGCTGTTTACTCACCTGCAGTTTACTCACTGAAATGCTTCTCCTATGTATTTAACAAGTTATTTCTTCTAGATATTTCAATCCCAGTATTTCTGGATGTCTCTCCCTGTACTATCACCCTTGAAACTAAAACACAGTCCTGCATAAAGGTTTTAGATAAATATCTTCGGGTCTCCCCACCAAATCCCTGTCTAACTAAACAGTAGCCACAAATCTCAGTTCAGCAAACATTAATTCAATAAATAGTCAGTACTTATCCCACAGTTCTCCAACTGTTGCTTTCAGTGTGGCTCCTCTCAGCAATGGTGTCTGTCAGTCTGACCCACTCTTCTCCAATCGACCATCTCCTCACACTCCTGAAATCCTTCTCCAATCCGTTCCTCTCCTTCTCTGGAACTCTGCGTAATGAACCCGACTCCTAGTTCCACAGTGCAGCTTTCTCCAATTCACCCTCTCTCAATGACTCGGTTTCCTGGCTTCCAGCTTCTCTCACAAAACCTCCTCTCAGCTCTCCAGCGCCTTCTTTTCCTGCTTTTTCAGCTTTCCCACTCCTGCGTGTCTCTCTGAGCTCTGTATTACCCCAGGGCAGTCTGAGGGATGTAGTTTCCAAGCAGTCTCCTTGTGTTCTGTTTCACATACACCGTCTGTCACAGGTGCTGGTGCTACAATTATAATTGAGACCGGCTCATGTTGTAAGTGCTGTAAGGACCCCGCGGGGAGAAGTGCCACACAGGCGACAAACCCCTAATACTTCAGGAACTTACCACAATTCGCGGGGAGGACCGTGAAATGCCCTCTGCTCCCTGTCCCAAAGGGGAAATCTCTGTCAACTCCCTGGTCTGGTCCCTGGGAAAGAAACAGAGATTAAGGCCGTGCCTACCAGAAAAGGGTTGTCTGAGACCACGGCAATGAGCAGAGACACTCAAGTTAATCTCGCTTGCCTCCACCTTGTTTTTCTCTTGCGAAGGGCACGGGACTATGAGTACTTTGGACCAGGAACAGTCCCGCCCCAAGTACTCCAATGACCTCTTGGTGAGGGCCTAACCAGAAGGAGGAATAGAGTGTTATACTCACCGGGCACTCCAACCTCCGGTCCCTGCTCTCCTGTTCCTCTGCGTCACCTGTGGAAGACATAGCTTCCCTCTACTCTGCAAGTGAGGCTAGTATGTACAACACACACAGGGCCTGATCATCCACTAGGCTGACCAGGCTGCAGCCTGGGGCGCTGGGTCCCGGGGGGCGCGGCACTGCGGGTATTTTTTTTTCTTCATTCATTTTTTTTTTCGGGGTGGGGGAGGGGGGGTCGCCGCGGGGGGGGGGTCACCGCGGGGGGGTGGAGGGCTCGATGATCAAAAGCATTGGTGGTCAGTGGTTAGCAACACACAGCCAATCACCAGGCTGCCTGTTGCTGTGCAGCAGACAGGAAGCAGGACGTCTTCACTTCCTATCTGCTGATCTAAGGAGAGGAGCGACGCTGGCACAACTACAGGTAAGTGCGGGGGGAACTGCCTTGCTTATCTATAGGGAGGGGGGGAACTGCCCTGCATATCTATAGGGAGGGGGGGAAACTGCCCTGCATATCTATAGGGAGGGGGGGAACTGCCCTGCATATCTATAGGGAGGGGGGGAAACTGCCCTGCATATCTATAGGGAGGGGGGGGAACTGCCCTGCATATCTATAGGGAGGGGGGGAACTGCCCTGCATATCTATAGGGAGGGGGGGAACTGCCCTGCATATCTATAGGGAGGGGGGGGGAACTGCCCTGCATATCTATAGGGAGGGGGGGGGGAACTGCCCTGCATATCTATAGGGAAGGGGGGGAACTACCCTGCATATCTATAGGGAGGGGGGGGGGAACTGCCCTGCATATCTATAGGGAGGGGGGGAACTGCCCTGCATATCTATAGGGAGGGGAAGGAACTGCCCTGCATATCTATAGGGAGGGGAACTGCCCTGCATATCTATAGGGAGGGGGGGAACTGCCCTGCTTATCTATAGGGAGGGGGGGGAACTGCCCTGCATATCTATAGGGAGGGGGGAACTGCCCTGCATATCTATAAGGAGGGGGGGAACTGCCCTGCATATCTATAAGGAGGGGGGGGGAACTGCCCTGCATATCTATAAGGAGGGGGGGAACTGCCCTGCATATCTATAGGGAGGGGGAGAACTGCCCTGCATATCTATAGGGAGGGGGAACTGCCCTGCATATCTATAGGAAGGGGGGGACTACCCTGAATATCTATAGGGGGGGGAAACTACCCTGCATATCTATAGGGAGGGGGGGGAACTACCCTGCATATCTATAGGGAGGGGGGGACTACCCTGCATATGTATAGGGAGGGAGAGGGGGACTGTCATACAAATCTATAGGATGGGAGGGGGGGGGGCTGCCATGAAAATCTATAGGGAGGGAGAGAGGTTGATATGTATGAAGGAGGGCAGAGGAGGGGGGCTGATATATGTGACTGGGGGAGTTTTGATGTGACGGGGGGATAGCTACAGAGTAAAGGTAAGGAAAATAGCTGCAAGGGGGATGGATGTAGGGTGGGAGGTTAAGAAAATGGCTGCAGCAGGGGTTAAGGAAAATGGCTGTGGGGGGGGTGTGGTTAAGGAAAATGGCTGCAGGGGGTATTTAAAAAATAGAGCAGCTTTGGGGGGCAGAATCTCATGATTGTGTGGTGGTCACATGGGTGGTCTCAGCAATCACTAGAATACTAAATATTAGTGAGATGGGGCTGGTAGAGGTTTGTATTTGATTGACAACAAATATTCAGATATTGCTTATATATGCCTGTCCAATGGGGTACTTTTAGCTGGCCATAATGGAGTGTTTTGTTTTAACTAAAGGGCCTAATCATTCAGGGTTTGTTAACATTTTGCATTTTAATACATTTTTGCATTCTCAAAACAGGACGCCAACTTTCCAGAAGCCAGCGAGAGGATAACAAAGTTGCAAGAGAGAAGAGCAAAAACAGGTAAGAGACAATGGCACAATCTGTCTAAATTTGAATGCTTGAGAATACACCTGAACATTCATATTCAGGAGTGTTCCTATACACCTATATATTCGAAGGAGAGGGGAGGGGGGGGGCGCTGTGGCCGTATTAGCCTAGGGCGGCCAGAACCCTTCATCAGGCCCTGAACACACACAACTAACACTAGCTAAAAGGCGGCCTGAACCTAAACAAACTGTTGAAATATGTACAACAGACTATGGGTTTGTTTATATGCATGTAGTTACCATGGAGGGTTAGCAGATGGCGCTGTATTCATACAGAGGTGTATTGTTTGTCTGCTGTATATGCATGTACTTGTTTGTATATTTCCTGTCTCAACTCTCTGTGTTCTAGAAGAGACTCTCCGGGAAAAGGAGGTGAGCTGAGCAGCTCATGTAACTGATATGTTATGTTAAGAAGCTATTACTGAAAGCTGTTGTTATACTGATCCTGGTACTTAGTACTATATAAAGAAGATATACATCTCAAGACTCGTTCTGTCTGAATATAAAGTAACTCCTGAGGTGATTCTTTATCTATGAGACCTCCTGCTGCACACCTATGGTATCATCCATCGCAGAATGCCAATAGGTTATGGGCCCAGACTGGAGTCTATACAAGATAAAGTTATCAGGAGTGCATCCTAAGCAGCATCCAGATCACGAGCTGCACTGCAAGTCCCAGCAGGCACAGACAGCAGACTGTGTAACGTACACAAGAAACACCCAGGAGAACCTTGGAGAGAAAACTGTGAGTAAAACAAGTTTAATACCACAGAAGAAGAGAGAGATTCATACAAGGAAGGGTTATGGCCAATTACACAGATCTCAGACTAGCTGCTAGCAAGCTTTCTAATGAGAACTATCAGACATGGAAGTTTAAAGTAGAAATGCTATTAACCAGAGATGATTTATGGGAAGTCATAAGTGCAGACAGACCTGAAGGAGAGGATCAGCAGTGGATTAAGAAGGACAAACAGGCAAGAGCCACCATAAGTTTACTGGTGGAAGATGATCAGCTTATACACATAAGACAAGAGAGTACAGCTAAAGACATGTGGATTGCATTACAGAGGGTGCATGAAGGATCAAGTTTGAACAGCAAACTATTCCTATTAAGAAAACTATACCAAATGAGATTTAACAAAGGCAAGACAATGCAAGAACACATCAGTGCACTCCTAGAGATAACCATACAGCTCTGGTCAATGGGAGAAGAAATCAAAAGCAACCACATAGAAGCTATCCTCCTGTGCAGCTTACCAGATACATACAGTGCACTAATATATGCACTAGAAATGAGACCTGAAGCAGAAATCACACTAGACTTTGTGAAGAACAGGCTTATAGAGGAGTATCAACGCAGGAAGGAGCTTGCAGAGTGCAATACTGAGAGTGACACAGAGAAAGCACTTAAAATGGTGGACACTAAGCCACACACCAGGGAAACAAGAGCATGTTTCAGATGCAAGAAAGTGGGTCACCTGAAAAAAGATTGCACCATATGGAAGACAGAGCAGCACAAACCACCAGAAAGATTACACAAACAAAGAGCCAAAGCCACACTTACAGATACAGGAGCACACAATTGGAATGGAACATTTAAAGCGACAGTAACCCAATTGTCGGAAAAGTGGTATGTAGACTCAGGAGCGACTAGTCATATGACAAACAACTAGGACTTCTTTACTGAACTTGATTTGAACCATAAAGAAACAATCTACCTGGCAGATGGAACAAATATCATTGCAGAAGGGAAAGGGAATGGTCAATTCCTATGGTCCAAGGGTAATGGCAGCTATGCAGAGATACCCGTAACAGATGTGCTATATGTTCTCAAGCTTGAAGGAGCACTGCTGTCAGTAAAGAATCTAGTAGAAAAAGGACTTACTGTAAAGTTTCAGAATAATAAGTGTTTTATCCAAAATGGAAGAGAAACGCTAGCTACAGCCAGAATAAGAGAACATTTATACTGTCTGGATATCGCAGAACAGCAGGCAAAGCCGAGCGCACAGAAACACGCTGACTGTATTCACAAGTGGCATAGAAGATTAGGACATAGACACCCAGATTGCATAAAGGAAATGCAGAGGAGAGACCTAGCCAGGGATCTCACAGTGTCAGACTGTTCGGAAATGATGAAATGCCAATGCTGCATAAAAGCAAAAGCAACAAGGATGACAATTCCTGAGAAAAGTGAAAACAGAGCTCCAGACCACTAGACCTGGTACATAGTGATGTATGTGGACTTATGAAAACATGAACCGTAGGAGACAACAGGTATATGCTGACATTCATTGACGACTATTCCAGGTTCACAGTCACTTATCTAATACAAAGTAAAGATGAAGTCTTAGAAAAGCTGCAAGACTATGTGACCATGACCGGAAACAGGTTCAAGAGGAATATGCTAACTCTTCGCAGTGACAATGGAGGCGAGTTCACAGGCCAGAAAATAGAAAAGTACTTAAGAGGACTCGGTATTGAGCATCAGAAGACAGTACCATATACACCAGAGCAAAATGGTGTATCTGAGAGGAAAAACAGATCACTAACAGAAATGATAAGGTGCATGCTTACAGATTCAGGACTACCTGACAAATATTGGGGTGAAGCAGCAGCGACGGCCACCTATCTTCAAAATAGACTACTTTCAAAGGCAGTAAGGAAGACACCATACAAGCTGTGGCGTGGTAAGAAACCCAGCTTAAAGCACATTAGAGTTTTTGGATGCAGAGCCTTCGCCTACATTCCCGCTGAAAAACGAAGCAAGTTGCAGAACCGAGCAGTAGAGGGCGTTCTAGTTGGCTACAGTGAACATTCAAAAGGCTACAGAATCTTAAATCCAAAAACTGGAAAAGTAATTATAAGCAACAGTGTGACATTCATAGAAGAAACACGAAATGATGTCATAATTCCAGTAGACTCTACTGAAGAAGAAAGTACAGAATCCAAAGAAACAGATGAAGTAGAGATCACTCAAGAAGTTGAAGTACAACACAAGACAGATACCAGCGACACTCGGGAGAATACATCCGAGGGGGTGAGACGCTCTTCAAGAGAAAATAAGGGAAAGCCACCTGCACATTTATCTTACAAAGCAAAAGCTATTAACATACAAGAACCATCATGGGAAGAAATTGCCAATTTTTCAGAAAGAGAAGCACAGAAATGTTTAAGAGCCGCAAAGGAAGAAATGGAATCAATGGAAGACAACCAGACATGGACATTGACCAGACTACCAGTAGACAAAAAGGCCATAGGATGTAAATGGACTTTTAAGGTCAAGTATGATTCTAAAGGATATTCACAGAAATTTGGAGAAGATTATGATGAAACGTTTGCACCAGTTGTGAAGCACACTACCATTAGAACCTTACTCCTAACAGCAGCCATAAAAGGTATGCAAGCGAAACATTTCGATGTAAAGACGGCTTTCCTACATGGTGAACTAAAGGAAGATATATACATGGAACAACCACCAGGCTTTGTGAATTCTCAAAACCCAGATCATGTATGTAAGCTTAACAAGAGTATATATGGTCTTAAACAAGCAGCAAGAGCATGGAATACAAAGATAAATGGAGTTCTGACAGAGAAGGGATTCGTCAGAAGTAAAGCAGACCCATGTCTCTATACAAAGTTGGCAGATCAAAGATGGTTCTATGTATTGATCTATGTGGACGATTTGCTAGTTTGTTTCGAACAAGAAGGGGACGAAATTGAATTGCTACAAGAACTAAACCGTCAGTTTGAAACAAAAGACCTCGGCCACATAACACATTACTTGGGAATGCAAATCTCAAGAGAAGATGATGGAACATTCACACTAAGTCAGAAATACAAGATTCAGGAAACCATTGAGGAATTTGGTATACAGGAAGCAAAGTCAGCAAGCACTCCTATGGAGACAAGTTATGCAAAGGAACCAAATGATCAGAGCAACCTGTTACAGGATAACCATCTATACAGAAAGGCCATAGGAAAATTGCTATATATTGCAACCGTCACTAGACCAGATATCTCCACAGCAGTCGGGATTTTAAGCAGAAAAGTTTCTAAACCAACCAAGATGGATTGGAATGCAGTTAAGAGGGTAATTCGTTACTTAAAGGGAACGATTAACAAGAAGCTTAAGCTCTCAGCAAGCACAAGTCACAAGTTAACAGGATATGTTGACGCAGATTGGGCTGGAGACACAAGTGACAGAAAATCCACAAGTGGATATCTATTCTCTATGGGAGAAGGATTAATCAGCTGGACAAGCAAGAAGCAGTCTTCCGTGGCACTATCTTCTACAGAGGCTGAATATATCGCGGCAGCTCACGCCAGTCAAGAAGTGGTATGGTTAATGCAACTACTATCAGACCTAGGAATGCCTCAAGAAGAACCTATCAAGATATATGAGGATAATCAAGGATGCCTTGCATTAGCGCAAACAGAAAGAGTGAACCCAAGAACCAAGCACATTGATGTAAAGCATCACTTCCTGAGGGATCTACAGAAACAAGGTCTTATAGAGTTGAACTATTGCCCAACAGAAGATATGACAGCTGATATCCTGACTAAGCCTCTTGTCAGAGAGAGACATTGGAGACTTACGTCAAAGATGGGTCTAACTGAAGAAACCCAGTCTGTTGAGAAGGGGTGTTGAAATATGTACAACAGACTATGGGTTTGTTTATATGCATGTAGTTACCATGGAGGGTCAGCAGATGGCGCTGTATTCATACAGAGGTGTATTGTTTGTCTGCTGTATATGCATGTACTTGTTTGTATATTTCCTGTCTCAACTCTCTGTGTTCTAGAAGAGACTCTCCGGGAAAAGGAGATGAGCTGAGCAGCTCATGTTACTGATATGTTATGTTAAGAAGCTATTACTGAAAGCTGTTGTTATACTGATCCTGGTACTTAGTACTATATAAAGAAGATATACATCTCAAGACTCGTTCTGTCTGAAAATAAAGTAACTCCTGAGGTGATTCTTTATCTATGAGACCTCCTGCTGCACACCTATGGTATCATCCATCGCAGAATGCCAATACAAACAACTAATGGTCAGGAACGCAAGAGCCTACCTTTAATGGGGCCCTGACATCTTGCATCTGTAAAGAAACACAAACAGCACAACCAAAATACAATGCACAATACACTAATCGGCACACAGGCAGAGTAAGACTCTGCTGCGGTATCTGGCAGGCTGACCATGTAATACACACACCTGCTATCTAACCAGATGGCTTAGTATAGCTCTAACAGGAGCCTTCTGCTCTTCTGTTACCTAGGACTATCACCTAGCGTACTCACCACACACTGGAACTGCACCCTTTCTACTCAGGGCTCTCACGCCCGCTATCTACAGGGCCTGGTGCCCTCTTTACCATGGGCCTTATGCCCTACACCAGGGGCTCTCTGTCTAGCTAAGTACAGGGCATTGTGCCCTGGCTATGGGCCTTCTGCGCCCTCTGCCTTGGGCTTTGAGCCCACTAAATAAGGCCTTGTGCCCTTCTACTTATGGGCTTTATGCCGCTACCTAGGGCCTTGTGCCCTGTCGCACTATGGGCACTAGCCCACTCATTATGCCTTGTGGCCTACCAAGCTATGGGCATTAGCCCACTAACTAGGGCCTTGTGCCCTTTTGCTATAATGGGCTTTAAGCCTCCTGACTACCTATAATGGCCTTGTGCCCAATTACCCTAGGCCTTGTGCCCAATTACCCTGGGCCTTGTGCCCCTAACTGTTGCCACGGGCCTAGTGCCTGACAGTGTCCAGGGCCTTGTGCCCTTAATGGAGGAAGTGTTGTGCAGGCGGGGACCCGATAGAAGTGGTGCCCAGAAGGGCCTTACCTGCTTCCCTGGTCTTCGGGGATCTTCTCCTGGCCTCTTCCCACTGCCGCCGCTTCCAGGCTCAGCCGCAGTCTTCTGGGCTTGATCACGGCGATGTTCAGGCAGCAGAGGCGCCCTTAGCCCTGACAAGGGCTCTCTGCCGCCACTGTTGTTTTCCCCGCTGCCTTCTTTTCTTCTCTTGTTGATCGCGATAAGCTCTGGTCCACGTCCTGCCTCTTCTATCTCCGCCGTCGAACTGCACATGGTGGCGCATGCGCCAGCTTAAATAGCCGGCGGAGCGCCGACGTCATCACGCAGCGTCGATGAGACGCTACATAATGACGCAGCGAGTCCGGATTGTCCCGTCGCCGCACCAGTGATTCAAATGGCCGGGAGGTGAGCCCTGATTGGCTCACCACCCTGGCCGAACAGAGAAGACTCAAGGTCCAACTCTTGTGCTTTGCATATAGATATCACTTTCAAGAACATATTACGCTTCAAACACTGTTCAGTAGCTTGTGGAATTGGTTGTTCAATCCAGTGATGTTGGAATCAGATTTCTCAAATAATGGGAAATTCCTTAGAGAAATATCCAAATTTCATAATAAAATGACTCAATTACACTGGAGAAATGTTCCACAGCACTGGGCATGGCAGGCCCTGTAACCCTGAATTGTTTCACCAATAGGCGCCACAGATGGTGTGTTGTATGCTGCACAAAGCATTTTGAAACATGTTCAATAATATTGAATTACTCCATTAATGTCACGTCAAGTTCCCCCTGCCCGATTATTGCCCTTATTTACCCTTATGTATGTACTTGTCATGTGTCAGGAACTAAACTAACTTTAAAATTCTCCTGGCAGCTGCGACAGGAGATCAGCCGTATCTCTCAACATTCAGACTCACGACATTGGGACAAAATAAGCCACGCCCAAACCACACCCCATTGTGCTCGTAAACGCCCACTTATGGGGAAAACTCTGCACTTAGGAGGTGTGAATTAGCTGTTATGGCCCACCGCGGGGATAGGGGGGAGTCAGAGGGATGGGATTGTTGGACAGTATATTCCAAACAGAAGTGGTTCAGTTTATCTGGTCCTTGCAATTCTGATACTGGGGTGAGGAGTTTAAAAATAAGTAATGTATTTGGATGACCATCACCTTTATAAACGTATTGCACAACTTTTGGCTATAAGGGTTTATTTATTACATTATGTTAAGGTGTAAAATTTGCACTGAACTACAGCAACCAATCAGCAATAATTATTATTTTATTTGTCTAAATGATGAGCATGGGTTGGTGTAAATGTTGCACCGAAGTGCAATGTTAGTATAAGAGTGTCGTAGTCTTCATCTATATTGCACCTTATTGTTGACTTTGTACCATAAGAAATTTGCTTACCATAGTCTTATATGTGTCTTTTTTTCAGGGGATACTATGAATTATCACAACGACATGAAGTTCACCACAAAGGATCAGGATAATGATGAGAGGGAGACAAGTAACTGTGCTGAGTCGTATAAGGGAGGATGGTGGTATAAAAGATGTTATGATGCAAATCTAAATGGGTTGTATCATTCACAAAATGAAACAAGCGATCTTGGCATCAACTTGAACACAAATAATGGCTGGGAATGCTCCTACAAATACACTGAAATGAAGATCCGACCTGTTTAATGAAGTAGATGACAGCGCTATTGTAATAATGTCACTTCAAAGGCCAGCCCACTAGCGCTAAGACCTCCCCCTTCACTGATTTCAACATTTACATTTTTCTACTCAGTTTAGCTCCATTTTTATTTACATTATCGCACATTGTAATGTCTTTATTAAATTGCCTGAAAATGCGTCTAGCAGTATAAATAATTGCCTGGAAGGTGTAAAAGTCCAGCTCAGAAGGAGACATCACATTGGGGTCAACTAAATACCCAAAAGGAAACATCAGATTAAGGGGCCCCGGATTATTATTATTATTATTACTATTATTAATAACCTTTATTTATAGGCGGCCACATGAGGACTGCAGCGCTGTAAAAGCGCAAACAACAAGACAGTACATGGTATAACAGTACAGTACAGTAAGCAAATAACACTACAACTCTCAGCACAGCTACTGGGGTACAAGGGGTATATTCAGCGCAGGCTGAAACCTGTGGCCATTACCATGGGCGCCGCTAACAGGTTTAGAGTCACTGACAGAGGTTTAGAAGACAATGGAGGAGGGGAGTCAATAGCCAGAGAGCCCAAGGAGGAGGTGAGCAGTGTAGCTGGTGAGCAAATGTTATAAGTACTGAGAACAGGAGGGAGAAGGACCTTATCTACAAAAGCTTACAATCTAAATGGAAAAGGGCTGACAAATGGTTGACACATGGGGTGAGCCAATGTAAGGGGTTCTGAGGGCAAGAAGCAAGAGGGGGAGAGATGGAGGATGAAAGAGGGTGATTGACGGGATAGTTGATTGCTCCATTTGGGGCCAAGGGAAGGCTACCAACTAATAGCATGGGGGCATCAAGTAAGTGCTCTATGTTCAAACAGGACCAGCTACAAGTGTACAGTAATAGGTTATTATAGCTATAATGGTTTAACATCAGTGTCCAGCAGCAGAATAATCATGGTTAGGCCTATTTCCTTTTCTGAAGCCTTGTAGAGCAGTTCATATGGGTCAGTTACGTATGGTTAACAGTCGTACAGTAGAATAGGTAGCATTCATTGTCCATGCATGATGACTAAATACATGCAGCCTCATTCAAATATTACCGGCTGTCACGGGCACTAGGAGTCTTTACCCAGGGATCACCAGGTGATAGGCTTACCAGAGCAGAATAGGTGGTAATATGGTACTCTGGTAGCAGGGTGATCACGGAACAGGAAATAGCAGATGATGAGATGCTCAGGAAAGTCTATGACTAGCAGCACTGGCAATATGGAGGTAGTAATACACGAGGAACTGTATGGACAAAGGACACGTGAAGGTAGTCAGTGGTCTGCGGTAGCAAGTTGTACCACTGCTATAGTGAGGAGGAATGTCCAACAGAAACGAGGAGGTGATGAGAGTCAGCGGTCTGCGGATAGCAAGTTGTACCGCTGTCAGAGTGAAGGAATGGAATCCAAGTGGAGGTATCCGGGGAGTCAGTGGTCTGCGTTAGCAAGATGTACCACTGCTATGTGAGAGGATACTGGAACAGGTGAAACTGTAAACAGGAGTCAGTGGTCTGCCACTAGCAAGTTGTACTACTGAATATATATGTGAGGAGGTGCACGGGGAGAGACTGCAACACAATATATACACGGGCACCTTGACTTTGATCCACAGTAATATGCACAATATAAATGTATAAATGACTGAACAACACTGCCAATATAGAAAGTCTCTTGAAGTAATCCGGCATAAGATAACACAGTCAATGATGGCAGTAGAGTCAGCAGATAGTACACTCCAGAGGAGAACCAACACAGTCCAGCAAGGTATGCAATACACAGCACAGTCAATGGGAAGTATGCATACCGTGGTTCAGGAGAAGGCAGTCAGACAGGAGTGCAGAGATACCTGAAGGGCAGGAGGCCAGCAGGATACAAGTCCCTGGATGGGTGAAGCAGGGGTCTAGCAGGTGCAGCGCACAGGTAGGTAGACCAGCAGGGAACACAGGAAGGCGTGGAGAGCGGATCAGCAGTAGATGGATGAGTAGCGCTGAGAAGTAACAGCAGCGGGTCTCTGCGGGAACACGGAGGTAACCAATAGCAACCAGCAGGTGCAGTAACGATGGGACACCGGAGCAGAGTTGAACTGGAACAGATGATCACGGAGAGTAGCGGGTAGCAATAGTGGCAGCAGACTCAAGGAAACACGGTAGAGTAGACAAGGACTGAAGACTGAAGCGCACAGAGGCAGCGGATAGGAATCAGCTAAACAGTCACGATGAAACACAGACGGGTTGCAGGTTGAAGACTGTAGTGCACGGAGGCAGCGGATAGGAATCAGCTAGCAGTCACAATGATGAAACACAGACGAGTTGCAGGTTGAAGACTGTAGTGCACGGAGGCAGCGGATAGGAATCAGCCAAACAGTCACGATGATGAAACACAGACGAGTTGCAGGTTGAAGCCTGTAGTGCACGGAGGCAGCGGATAGGAATCAGCTGGCAGTCACAAACATGAACAGGTGAGTGGATGTGGTTGAAGCCTGTAATGCACGGAGGCAGCGGATAGGCATCAGCTAACAGTCCCAATGATACATGGTAGAGTTGAAGTGATTAGAAGACTGTAGTGCACGGAGGCAGCGGATAGGAATCAGCTCACAGTCACGATGATACAGTAGATGGTAGAAGTGGTTAGAAGACTGTAGTGCACGGAGGCAGCGGATAGGAATCAGCTCACAGTCACGATGATACAGTAGATGGTAGAAGTGGTATGGGAACCACAGAAGTAGAAGTGG
Source organism: Mixophyes fleayi (assembly GCF_038048845.1). Classification (NCBI taxonomy): domain Eukaryota; kingdom Metazoa; phylum Chordata; class Amphibia; order Anura; family Limnodynastidae; genus Mixophyes; species Mixophyes fleayi. Next base: position 126,222,117 of record NC_134410.1, on the reverse strand, counting down.
TTTGGAAACCACAGAGGTAGAAGTGGTTTGGAAACCACAGGAATCAGCTGGGCTGAATAAACGAGGAAACACAGGAACACCTTCAGAGACTCATGGGGAATGAGACTCCAAGATCAGGCAACGTGGTGTTGACCACAGGTGCTTAATATAGGGAGGTTGCCTGATCTGCCAATTAAGTTAAAGGAACATACACTGAAGGTTTGGAAAGGGCTGCGCATGCGCAGTCCCTCAGGATAGAGGACGTCCACGGTTCCTAATAGTCCGGGAAGAAGCACTCACAGTCCGGTGAGTGACAGTACCCCCCCTTTTAAAGGTGGGCACAGAACGCCTGGAACCGGGCTTGTCCGGATTTTTGGAATAAAACTTCTTCAGAAGGGCAGGAGCATTAAGATCTTCAGCTTTGATCCATGAACGCTCTTCAGGACCAAAGCCCTTCCAATGAACGAGGAAACGGAGGACTCCTCGCGAAATTTTTGCATCCAATACCTCAGTAATCTCGAAATCCTCCTCCTGATGAACTTGAACTGGCTGCGGTGCTGAGGGAGGAGTCGAGAAACGATTGATAATAAGAGGTTTGAGTAAGGACACATGGAAGGCATTGGAAATCCGAAGATTCTTAGGAAGAAGAAGTTTAACACATACTGGATTGATAACTTGAATGATCCTATATGGACCAATAAAACGAGGGGCGAATTTCATAGATGGAACCTTCAAACGAATATTTTTGGTAGATAACCAGACACGATCTCCAATTTTTAGTGGTGGAATAGCCCGCCTCTTCTTATCTGCGAAAGACTTATATTTATTAGATGTCTTCTTTAAACAGGTTTTGACCTGAGACCAGATATTTTTGAAGGTTTGACAAGCAGTCTCCACAGCAGGAACTTGGGTGGGCGGGAGGGCAGGAAATTCCGGAAAAGACGGATGGTGACCGTAGACCACAAAGAATGGAGTTTTGGATGATGACTCATGGTACATGTTGTTATGGGCGAATTCAGCCCAAGGGAGCAATTCTACCCAGTTGTCTTGGTTGGCTGAAGAGAACATCCTAATAAAAGTCTCAAGATCTTGATTGACTCGTTCCGTTTGTCCGTTAGATTGCGGATGGTAAGACGATGAGAGTGCTAATCGTATGCCCAAGGTTTTACAAAGGGCCCGCCAGAATCTGGAAACGAATTGTACTCCTCTATCTGACACAATCTCAGACGGACATCCATGGATGCGGAAGATTTCTTTAATGAAATGTTCAGCCAGAGTAGACGAGGAAGGTAAACCGGACAGAGGGACGAAATGAGCCATCTTCGAAAATCTGTCTACCACTACCCAAATAGTATTGTGATTCTTACTTGGTGGCAAATCAGTAACGAAATCCATACTAATATGGGTCCAAGGCTTGGACGGAATGGGTAGTGGTCGCAGCAACCCTGCTGGAGTTCTGCGGGAGGATTTGAACTGAGAACATAAATCACAGGAAGCAATAAACTCTTTGACGTCTCTCCTCATTGAAGGCCACCAGTAACTACGAGAGAGAATCTCAAAGGTCTTATGTTCACCGGCGTGTCCAGAAAAACGAGAGGCATGGAACCACGAAAGGATTTTCCTCCTCAGAGTAGGAGGCACGAGGGTCTTCCCAAATGGTAGCATTTTGGTGGATGAAGCAGCCAGAGAAATACATTTGGGGTCTAGAATAGCATGGTTGGGAACCTCTTCTACATCAGAGGACGTCACAAAAGCTCGAGATAGAGCGTCAGCTTTCTTGTTCTTAGCAGCTGGTTTGAAGGTTATAATTAATTCAAAACGGGAAAAGAAAAGAGACCATCTTGCTTGACGAGGGTTCAAGCATTGAGCAGATTGCAAATATGACAAGTTCTTATGATCCGTGAAGATCGTCACCGGATGGCGAGCTCCTTCCAACAAGTATCTCCATTCCTCTAATGCAGCTTTGATGGCCAGCAACTCCTTGTCCCCGATAGTATAGTTTTTCTCTGCGGGCAGAAGACCCCGAGAGTAGAAGGCCCAAGGATGTAATTTTTGTTGCTCCGAGCGTTGGGAGAGAATAGCTCCTAAGCCCACATTAGAGGCATCTACTTCTAGGAAGAAGGGGAGTGTCACATCAGGTTGTCGCAGAATGGGAGCAGACGAGAAGGACTCTTTGAGGATTTGAAAGGCTTGGAGAGCCTCAGATGACCATTGCTTAGTATTAGCCCCTTTCCGAGTTAAGGCCACAATGGGAGATGCAATGGATGAGAAGTCTTGAATGAAGCGTCTATAGTAATTGGCAAAACCTAAAAAACGCTGGATGGCACGAAGAGTAGTTGGCTGAGGCCAATGTAGTACAGCATTTACTTTGTCTGGATCCATCTTCAGGCCAACTCCGGAAACTATATACCCCAAGAATGGAATCTGGGGTAACTCGAATGAACATTTTTCCAATTTACAGAACAACGAGTTTTTCCGTAGTCTGGAGAGGACCTCTGCCACATGTTGGTGATGAGAAGGCAGGTCCTGTGAGAAGATCAATATGTCGTCCAGGTAGACAACGACACATACATATAATAAGTCCCGAAAGATCTCATTGATGAAACCCTGGAAAACCGCGGGGGCATTACACAGCCCGAAGGGCATTACTAAATATTCGTAATGCCCATCTCTGGTGTTAAACGCGGTCTTCCATTCGTCACCGGAACGGATTCTAATTAAATTGTAGGCACCACGAAGATCCAACTTAGTAAATATCCGAGCTCCCTTGATGCGATCAAATAGCTCAGTGATCAGCGGAATGGGATACCGATTCTTGATAGTAATGGCGTTGAGTCCACGAAAATCTATACAAGGGCGTAATGATCCATCCTTCTTTTTGACGAAGAAGAACCCAGCTCCAGCGGGAGAGGTGGAAGGTCGAATGAACCCACGCTGGAGATTCTCCTGTATGTACTCAGATGTGGCTTGAGTTTCAGGTAACGAGAGAGGATAGACCCGACCCCTGGGAGGAGTCTTGCCAGGTAGAAGGTCGATCGGACAATCCCAAGAACGATGAGGAGGAAGACGTTCAGACTGAGCTTTATCAAACACATCGGCAAATGAAGCATACTGAGGAGGGAGTCCCGGGGAGGAAGATGAGATGGAAGATTGCTGTACTTTAAGAGGAATAACTTGAGAGAGACAACGATGGTGACATTCAGGCCCCCAAGACGTAACTTGAGGGGTGCGCCAGTCAATCTGGGGAGAGTGACCTTGAAGCCATGGAAGGCCTAAGACAATCGGACTTGTCGTAACAGGAAGAATTAAAAACGAAATTTCTTCATGGTGTAGTACACCAATCTGAAGGGTTACTGGAGACGTACTCTGGGTGATGAGACCATTGATGAGACGTGATCCATCTATAGCCGTCACAGTAATGGGTGTTTTTAAAGTGATCACTGGTAGGGACCATTGATTCACTAGTGATTTAGAAATGAAATTTCCTGCTGCTCCGGAATCAATCAATGCCTGTGACTCAAAGGATTTGGTAGCAAAGGAAATCGTAACATCGAAAGCGCAGACTTTAGATTTCATAGACAATGGAGAGGACTCCAGGGACCCTAACTTCACCTCTCCAGAACTAGTTAGGGCCTGGCATTTCCCGATTTCTTAGGGCAAGAACTGAGCATATGTGTGGAATCAGCACAATAGATACAGAGTCTATTCTTTACTCTTCGTTTCCTCTCTTCTAAAGATAATTTGGAACGTCCTATCTCCATGGGAATCACAGAAGGTGAAACTGGACGAAATTGAGGGTTTAAACGAAGAGGTGCTTTAGCAGAAGTTGTTTTCTCAGATTCTCTTTCACGAAATCTCATGTCTACACGATGGCAAAGAGAGATCAAATCTTCTAGTGACGAAGGAAGCTCTTGGGTAGTCAGTGCATCTTTAATTTTATCGGAGAGCCCCTGCCAGAAGGCGGCAACTAATGCTTCAGTGTTCCACTGAAGTTCAGAGGCTAAGATCCTAAATTGAATGACATACTGTCCTACTGTATGGGAGCCTTGTCGCAAACGAAGAATGCTGGAAGCAGCGGAGGTCACACGACCTGGTTCATCGAACACACTTCGGAACGTGGAAATGAATTTGGCACTATCTTGTAGAATTGGATCGTTTCTTTCCCACAGAGGGGAGGCCCAAGCCAGGGCTTGTCCAGAAAACAATGAGATAAGATAGGCCACTCTGGAACGATGGGTAGAAAAATTTTGAGGTTGGAGTTCAAAATGGACTGAACATTGGTTAAGGAAACCTCTACAAGTTTTGGGGTCCCCGTCATATTTTGACGGAGTAGGCAGGTGAAGCGTAGGAGCTGTAGACACCTGGGATGGCACTGGGGAAACGGAGGAAAGCACAGGAGCTTCAATACTAGCTGTAACAGTCTGTCCAGATGTTCCTTGGGAGGTTAACGATTGGTAACATTGAAGTAACAGCTGTTGGCGAGCATCCTGTTGCTCCACACGGCTGACCAGATGCTGCAGCATCTCTTTAGCAGTAGGTTCCGTATCTGGGTCTGTCATGGCCTGATCTTACTGTCACGGGCACTAGGAGTCTTTACCCAGGGATCACCAGGTGATAGGCTTACCAGAGCAGAATAGGTGGTAATATGGTACTCTGGTAGCAGGGTGATCACGGAACAGGAAATAGCAGATGATGAGATGCTCAGGAAAGTCTATGACTAGCAGCACTGGCAATATGGAGGTAGTAATACACGAGGAACTGTATGGACAAAGGACACGTGAAGGTAGTCAGTGGTCTGCGGTAGCAAGTTGTACCACTGCTATAGTGAGGAGGAATGTCCAACAGAAACGAGGAGGTGATGAGAGTCAGCGGTCTGCGGATAGCAAGTTGTACCGCTGTCAGAGTGAAGGAATGGAATCCAAGTGGAGGTATCCGGGGAGTCAGTGGTCTGCGTTAGCAAGATGTACCACTGCTATGTGAGAGGATACTGGAACAGGTGAAACTGTAAACAGGAGTCAGTGGTCTGCCACTAGCAAGTTGTACTACTGAATATATATGTGAGGAGGTGCACGGGGAGAGACTGCAACACAATATATACACGGGCACCTTGACTTTGATCCACAGTAATATGCACAATATAAATGTATAAATGACTGAACAACACTGCCAATATAGAAAGTCTCTTGAAGTAATCCGGCATAAGATAACACAGTCAATGATGGCAGTAGAGTCAGCAGATAGTACACTCCAGAGGAGAACCAACACAGTCCAGCAAGGTATGCAATACACAGCACAGTCAATGGGAAGTATGCATACCGTGGTTCAGGAGAAGGCAGTCAGACAGGAGTGCAGAGATACCTGAAGGGCAGGAGGCCAGCAGGATACAAGTCCCTGGATGGGTGAAGCAGGGGTCTAGCAGGTGCAGCGCACAGGTAGGTAGACCAGCAGGGAACACAGGAAGGCGTGGAGAGCGGATCAGCAGTAGATGGATGAGTAGCGCTGAGAAGTAACAGCAGCGGGTCTCTGCGGGAACACGGAGGTAACCAATAGCAACCAGCAGGTGCAGTAACGATGGGACACCGGAGCAGAGTTGAACTGGAACAGATGATCACGGAGAGTAGCGGGTAGCAATAGTGGCAGCAGACTCAAGGAAACACGGTAGAGTAGACAAGGACTGAAGACTGAAGCGCACAGAGGCAGCGGATAGGAATCAGCTAAACAGTCACGATGAAACACAGACGGGTTGCAGGTTGAAGACTGTAGTGCACGGAGGCAGCGGATAGGAATCAGCTAGCAGTCACAATGATGAAACACAGACGAGTTGCAGGTTGAAGACTGTAGTGCACGGAGGCAGCGGATAGGAATCAGCCAAACAGTCACGATGATGAAACACAGACGAGTTGCAGGTTGAAGCCTGTAGTGCACGGAGGCAGCGGATAGGAATCAGCTGGCAGTCACAAACATGAACAGGTGAGTGGATGTGGTTGAAGCCTGTAATGCACGGAGGCAGCGGATAGGCATCAGCTAACAGTCCCAATGATACATGGTAGAGTTGAAGTGATTAGAAGACTGTAGTGCACGGAGGCAGCGGATAGGAATCAGCTCACAGTCACGATGATACAGTAGATGGTAGAAGTGGTTAGAAGACTGTAGTGCACGGAGGCAGCGGATAGGAATCAGCTCACAGTCACGATGATACAGTAGATGGTAGAAGTGGTATGGGAACCACAGAAGTAGAAGTGGTTTGGAAACCACAGAGGTAGAAGTGGTTTGGAAACCACAGGAATCAGCTGGGCTGAATAAACGAGGAAACACAGGAACACCTTCAGAGACTCATGGGGAATGAGACTCCAAGATCAGGCAACGTGGTGTTGACCACAGGTGCTTAATATAGGGAGGTTGCCTGATCTGCCAATTAAGTTAAAGGAACATACACTGAAGGTTTGGAAAGGGCTGCGCATGCGCAGTCCCTCAGGATAGAGGACGTCCACGGTTCCTAATAGTCCGGGAAGAAGCACTCACAGTCCGGTGAGTGACACCGGCCTTCATTTGTAAAAACAAAGTGTCCCACGGGGGCAAATGCGCCCTGACCCTTTTGACAGATCTTCTCTGTTTGTGTCACATGTACAGTGGCCGGTAGATATTCAGAAGAGTCTTGTACATCTTCTATGTGACTGCTACAAAGTAATGCTGGATTTATCTCCACGGAACATAACGAATCCAGTCGCAGTAGATTTAGTATATGAAATGTACACTCCTCTTTTGTCACAGTGTCACCACTGGTGCAAGTAGATTTAAATTAATTTCAAAGTCTTTACTGCATGGGACAGTCCCCCAATATCAAGACAATTAGTAGACTGTTCTCTATTATCTCTTCGTGCAGCTTTGTCTAACTGCTGCCGGTGTTTTAAGCCCAGTTTTGCTCATCTGAATCCTGGAATGTTTGCTCCCAGTTTTTGATAAATATACATGTAATAAATAAGGCTCCCATCCAACCCCAACAATAAAGTAACAGCATTTACAGCTAAGAAATTAACCTATATCCCCCCAATCATCCCCAAAATTAAATTCATAGCGTTGATATTTAATAAATAGGCAGACTCTTCCCCATTGTTCAGATTAAACATTATTTGTATTTAATAAGTAGGCCTAGTTCTCCCATCCAGCACCAACATTAAATTAATATCACTCACATCAATAAATAGATATACTGCCCCCATCCATCACCAAATAGATAGGTCTCATTGCACCCAACTAAACCCCACATTCAATAGGCCCCCCCAACCCACCGCTCACTATTACATAGTCCCCTCCACCATCATTTTACCATTGAATAAATAACGCTTGCTATGTCCACAAATGAATTAATAGCCCCGGTCTTCACCCAATTGTTAAATTATCATGTATTGGGCAGCATAAAATAGAATTTGGTGGCCAATGTTGGCCCCCCTAAGCTAGGGCCAGCGCCACTGTATAATAAAAAGGCTTAAAGCAGCTCCATAAAGCCATAATAGCAAAGAGTCCCCTGGGAGCTCTCCAGTAGGTAACTTCTTAACGTTGGGGCGCATTGGGCTGTACCGCCCTATTTGCACCACTGGATCTTACCTCCATTTTTACTTTTCAATTACTCATGCTGCATGTAAGCTTGGGAAAATAAAAAATAAGCATTGAAAGTAGGACCGAGCTATGAGCTAACTGAAAATAAAAATCTGATTGCAGACTTGAACCCTGCTCACTAACTGGCATAATCCCATAAGTGGACAAGTCACTGCCTCCAGCAAGATCATGATCTGATTACATCAGCTGCCCCCGCGGTACCGTTTACCATAACTCTTCGCCAGGCCAGTCTTTGCAGATGTGCGCATGTGACCTGGAACTGAAAGCAAAGTTTTGGGCTTTTATGTCTAGATAGTAAAAAAAAAAATATCTAGAACATTTAAAAAAAATTACAAATCTTTTTCCCTTTCAAATAAAAACATATTTTTAATGGTTTTGTTCTGTTATTACCATCCTGAAATACTTTGTTACGTAGACTTCCCCATGCAAAGGCAATAACAGTGTTAGAGCTGACGGGAGCCCCAGGCATATATTGAGCAAATAGGACTCTTTGCATATTGATACATGACAGTGTGTGTCCATGTATTGCAGGATGCTCATACTCTCATTGTAATAACCACAAGTGCCGTCATAGAACTATTTACTCTCTATTATGCATTCTTATAACAAATGTACATGTAATATTTATAGTATTATTTTATAAAAAAAAGGCTGAATTGTTTATGTTGAGAGAGCTATCTGAATTATATCATTTATACCTTGCTTTAATAAAGAACCTCTGATCATTCAAATAAACGTCTTAAGCTGTCTTCATAATTTTCCTGACAGTATATTAATATTTTTATTTTTATATAATTTATACAATAAGAAGTTGGATAATGAAATTCTTTGTGGGCACCACTATAGGCCACGACAGTTTGTGGGTCTTGAGAATAAGCCCTATGGCAGCCGACCCATGGCGCTAGTCTAGGGCTGCCAAAAGTCAATTTAATTTATTTTAAATGTGTCCTGTGGGGATTACGGTTTCCTCCACTTGTATGCAGAAACTGTGATTGGCTGTAATACCTGTCAATCTATCAGAGGATCATACCGCTGGATATTGCAGGTGGGCAGTAAACAGGATAGTCAGTCTCTTGTAGGGTTGATAGTTGTAGTTTAGTGTACAGAGCCCTCTAAACAATGGAGACTGGCAACAGATTGCTAAGTCCAGCATGTGTTCCATTTGTTACAGCATTCATTTATTGTTTTCTGTCTTCCTAAAACACATTCAGCAGAAATGAGCATCCTGGAGGGGGGTCCAAGGGATGATTTGCATCAAGTCTCCTGGATATTCTGGGAGAGTAGCCAAGTATGGGTAAGAGACACGGGACACAATTCATTAGAAAACCACATACCTTAGAGATGCACCCAAAGCTTGAATCGGACTTGTTATTCTCAATGATAGACAGCATGTGTGACACGATAGGCCTAGGGGTCCTGCACCCAGAAGTGAAATGGTTTGAGAAAGGCAATGGATTTGTTATTCCCAGTGTTAGTATGTATAACACATTGAAGTAGTAGATCAGTGGCAGTAGTAAAAGCTCAGTAGAGGGATATCTGCGGCATTAATAGCCATTTTAGTCAAGAAGATAGACCTACGGGATCGGTGCTGTGAAGGGAAATGGTCCCAGAAGGACCATGGACGTATTTATTATTATAATTTATTATTCTCAGTGTTAAACAGCATGTGTGACACATTCTAGAGAGGCAGCAATAAAAGCTCATTAGATAGGTAGCAGCAGCATCAATAGATATTTTAGACAAGACTATAGACCAAGGTGGGCAAAGCCCATAATATAAAATAGCGTTTCACCCCCAGCAGCAGCCCTAGTACGCATTAATTCTACTTGGGAATAATGGATTGCATCAGGAGATGCTGAATCATGTATTAATAATGAGGAGGTTGATGATGAAGGTGATGACATTGAAGATTGCATAAGGTGTCTATCCATTCTGATAGTAGCTCATGCTGGATTTTGTTACTATACAAGATGTTGTTGTTTTTGATAAACTATTTCAATGAACTTGCTGCCAATGATGTAACAGGGAGGAGGTACCTAGATGGTCAACGTCCATACCACTAGCTATTATGGCATCACAAAGTCTACAGATGCCTTCACAAATGGTGTCTGGGTTGGAATAAAAAATTCCATACGCAAGAGCTGGGTTTTTTGGTCTTTTACCCAGGCATGACAATGTGGTACCACTGGTGGCTGCCTTAATTGGACACAATCAACATTAGCCTCATTATCTAGTTCAAGTACAACACATTCATCATTGTCACATCCACAATTATCACCTTATTCTGTTGCACATTAGCAAGGTCCAAAGTAGCATCTTCAATTTCTACATCTAAATCACCGTTACTACCCATCCTCACATTTCCAAATGGTTGACACATTTCGGAAGGAGGCGGCTCTATAATTACAGTGTCAGAATCTTAAATGTCAGACTCACATATAGCACTCATGGACACCCTTTGACTCTCCTCAGTATTCTGTGAACTCCTAATTTGTTCTTCAGCCTCTGTTCTTTTCATGCACTGATGTGTCTGATTAGGAGGTGACAGACCAACTCTCGGAACAAGAAGGTGGTGCATGGGAAGTTAAGGAAGATGCATGACCATGTTGGGCACTTGTTTTTGCAATGGGTTGAAAAAGTACTATAACTGCCAGTACTAAGACTGGGATGCTTCTGATATATAGACTGATCCATGATTGACAACCGGAGTAAAGCCTCATGAAGTTGGAGCTACTTGTAGCTGCCACCACACAAGGTGAACTCCCAATGAGATGGGGAAAGGAGGGACTGTTACCTGGCAATTCTCCAGAATATCATTAAAATGTATGCAATTGGTTCATAAAAAAAATAATTTCGTTTTTTTGAGGGTGTCACTGCTCAGAGTCAAAGCACACCCTGGGGTAAATGTATGAATCTCCGGATTCTTCATCTCCGGCGTGTTCAGCCTCTTCAGCGCTTAAATTTAAAGCGGCGCTGCATTGTAAAGGAAAGTTTCCCTTTACAATGCAGCGCCGCTTTAAATTTAAGCGCTGAAGAGGCTGAACACGCCGGAGATGAAGAATCCGGAGATTCATACATTTACCCCCCCTGTCTTTTGTCCACTTACTAGTACAGCTGTCAGTGATACTGCCCCTCACACAATTGCCTTCACAGTCAAATATTTGGATTTTAAAAGACAGAAATAACCTTATTTTGTACAGATGTGCTGCTCACAGACAATTATCAGCTTATATTTTGGCAGGTTACTAGTACTAGATATTAGTGATGCTGACCCTCATACAAATGCCTTCACACTAACACTTGGGGCCTGAGTCATTAAGGAAAGTAAGGCAAAAAAAAGGAGGACGTTTTCTCCTGGACAAAACCATGTTACAATACAAGGGGTGCAAATTAGTTTATTATTTTGCACGTAAGGACAATACTGGCTGTTTTTTCATCTAGCACACAAATAGTTGATACAATTATTTTTACACTGAAATTTAACTTGATATAGGTTTGATGTCGATTTCTGATGGCGGCCCTGGATACAAGCCTTGATGAATCAGGCCCGGTATGCTCAACTGCCCAAAAATATAGTAATAATATATACACATTTCTAAAATAGATCTCGGTTTAACATCCTTCATGGCTTAAATTTACATAGGTCAAAGTTGGCCTACAAATATGCTTCTCCACTGAAGGGCATATAGAAGGTGCATAATGGTCATAATACGGGGGAGACTACAGCTGCTGCAAAAATCGAGTCCTTTATGGAGTAGAAATGGTTGTGCTGCTCTATGGACAGGAAGACAGCCCTAAATATGTGCCCCGTGCACTCTTATCTCATTTAAAAAATGTTGCTCTGCAAGACAAAACCTAAGAACTTGTTTATCACTGCTGCAGAACGCTGTTTTCATCTCTGGATTATCAGTGACCAACGTCTCCTATTTTCCACTCCGAGCTCCTCCACAAATGCCACCACCATTTTCCACATAGACATGCACTGGTGAAAATCTCGGTGCCTCAGCACAAATTGAGGCATCACCAAAGAGCATTTTTCGTTGAACCTTGACCATTTTTAAGTCCACAAATAAGGTCCTTTGAGCTCACTTAAATTATCAAATTTACGTTATGTTTATTACTCACATTGTACTATTTCCATAACATGTTTGATATATATCTCCAATTATTATACACGTTTATTATATAAATCTATATTCGCTTATTAATAATGTATACAATATATATCTTAAAAATGTTATAAAAAAAACAAAACCTACCAAGTATATAATAATTATTGGAGGTACTGTGCACTTTGGAAAACATCCTCTGCGCCCCCCCCCCCCCCCATCCTCCCCTCATGTAGTGTATTGGTAAGTCACCACCCATGCTAAAGACCCATCATCTATACAAAAATCACACAAAGAATTAATCCTATCTAGGTGGATCAGTTTGGTAAAGCATAAGGTCAGTACTGAATGTGTCTACATCAGACACTAATCTGGTTACTTTTGCTCATACATGTATACTACATAGCTTCTGCACAGTTATAGTGTGGAGTAGTTTTGCCGTTTCTGTGGTACATTAAACAGGTCTCATCTTCATTTCCGTATATTTGAAGTAGTATTTCATTCCCTGGCCTCCATCCCAGTTGATGCCATGAAAGCTATTGCTCTCTGTTGGCAATTTGTATACACCATTCAGGTTTGCTTTGTAGCAGCTATCATACCACCATGCTCCATTCAACCCCGCAGCACAATTATTTTTGTTCCCATCATTATCCTGATCGTGGGTGGTGAATAATTTGTCTCTGTGATTGGCCATGGCGTCCCCTGGAGAGACACAAATAAAACTTTATTAGACACCTGTCAGAGTACATAAAGAGACATCATTGGTACAGGCTGGCACTGGTCTTAGTGAGGAGCACTGACATGGTCAGGGGACTGTGCTTCCTGCACTGTTATAGCATTGTCTGACAGAAGCGCAGCGTGCCACCCATTGTATGCATCCCCAGGGCTAAAGCTGACCACACCCTGCACTATAGTAGCTAATATTAGGCTATTGGCACAGTACTGCAGTTTGCTTGGCTCTGAAACAACCACGATGCTCAATAATATTCAAATGAAAGTTCTTTGGATCATTATCGGACATGTTGGTAAATACAGTCAGAAGCCGGTCGTTATTAGCTGTAAATCACCTTCTGAGCGCACTAACAGGCAACAGTGACAGTGGCTCATGAACTGAATAACCGTATCTCATCCACCTCCACGTGTGGCCGGCACGCGGTGCCCAGATTCGGTGATAGTGTCGCCATTGTAACAGGTATTTCAAAGCACAAAGCAAAGTACAACATTCTGCTTTGTATAATTAAATATTGAAGGTTATAGTTAGGCAGATTTGCAGTTATATTTTTCCCTTATCAATAATAAAAGGGATTTTCCACCTTCAGATGACTTTTATTAATGTATAGATGTCTTCCTGTAAACTTTTGCTAAATACATTAAATCTTCTTTCAGATTCTCTTGTGATTTTCAGACAAGTTTTAATATCATCAGACGCAGGGTTTTTTATTTCCGTTGTCCGGGGATACGACACGGAGCTGCCGTTCTCTCTGCATTGGATTAAATTGTATTATATCCTGGGAGTAGCTTTGTGTTGTACCGCCAGGCAACAACAAATCCCAACTGACAACAATATATATAGACAGGATTGAAAGGACAGAAAGATGCTAGAAAGAAAAGCAATCTATATTGAAAGTTGCAGAAAGGTATAAGCGCTGGTTTTGTGTGTTATTATGTAAAGATGTGCCAGAAAATTTTAGTTCTACTATAACAGAAAATCTATTACTTTTTGAATTAGGAATTTGCAGATTACTAGTTTACAATTCTGTAGAAATATGCAGAACGTTTCCCTGCTCCAAATACCTGATACCAGAAACTACCAGATACATACTGAAACATCCTGTAGATTTCATACCTGGAAAACAAAGCCCTGACTAAACATCTGAAGGGCTCATCATTCAGTAATTTATACATAATGTATTATTGCTATTACTGCATAGTTGCCTACTCTCCCGGAATGTCCGGGAGACTCCCGAATTTTTTGGAGTTCTCCCGGACTCCCGAGAGTCAAAAATCCCGGATTCATCTGCCGCCGTTGTTGAAGATTGAGGGGGCGGGCTAAACATGTCATCGTGGCGCCGCCTCCTGCTGCGATTGGTCAAAAATGCCTAAGATTGACAGGGGCAGGGCCTAATGGCGCCCACACGCGTGGCCTCGCCCCCTCGACGGAGCCCCCTCCCAGTAATCTGCCTTCAAAAGTAGGCAAGTATGCATTACTGTTGTGAATGACTGACAGTTCTACATAGACTACAGTTGCAACAATAATACACTATTCTTATTTACAGGTGGAGCCTAACTTGGATTATGGGAGGCTCCAATGTAAGTGTAAAATTAGAGCTGTAAAATTGCGACCTAACTTATGTACAACCACACCTCCCGATTTTGGAGGTACGTCCTTATTTGCATACTGCAATGAGTCTGGGCTCAACAGGAAAGTGGGTGGAGTTTTAAAAATGCCCATTTATTGGCGGAGTGTGGACTAACCAGGGAAGGGTTTACTTTGCCCCGCCTTCGGAATTCTAAATGCTGGGAGTTATGTTATAACTCAAGATACACTGTACATATGTGGCGACATCAAGATATGCTCTAAGATGCGACATTCATCATCTAGTTGATAATAATGACTGCTGTTCTAACAATACACAACAACAGCAACAAAAAAAACCTGTGATACCTGCCGACTAACTAAACGAAATAACTAACACTACTGCTATAGTCTGGCCCCCTGCAAAAACAGCAATAAAACACCAGGCTGGGCCAGTCACATTATCACGGGGAGACTGTGGAACTACAAGTCCCAGCAATGCCTGGCAGCCAGTGACTGCATGACTATGCTGTAACCTGTTGAACTACAAGGGTAGGACTCACTGGAACATGTAGTTACACACATCCAATACCCAACATAAAATAACACAGATACCAGATGTTGGAATATTTTAATTTAAATACCACTTTTTATTTGAATAAATCCCTAAAAAATAAAATACTCTGAACAACAAGGACTTGCTACTAGTGGAGTCATGAAGTGAATGCATGAACTTAACTGACCACGAGGGGTCATTAAGCCAACAACCAATCAGAGTTTTTCCCACACTTCATCCAACCAGACCCAAGCAGCTCTGATTTGTAGACAGAAGAAAGAAAATTATTTATGGTTTTAGAAGAATAATAAAGTAGTACATTAAGGATTTGGGTGAGTATATTTATTTTGATTAAAATAATCCAATATTCGGTGTTTGTGCGATTTTTTACTGTTCGGTATCTTTGAGCAACTACATGTTCATTGGTTACTTATTTTAACCGGCACACATTTTATTATTTACTTATTTAAATCTTTATCAGCATTGTCATATGCAAGCTAATTACTAGTCATATTAAACTGTGTTTGTAAATGAATTCATAGTATTAGCTTGGTGTGGCTCAGATGAACTCTGTGTCCAGCCATGGGTTAAAATCTGAAAAGAGCAGAGACTAAATTAATTTATCTCTTTGATTGTTCAAACCTCTTCTGCTCTACCTATAAGGTATTTATTGATAGAGTGTTTCAGAAACGTAGTTACAGATGACTGCCCAATACCAATTTATGGCACTGGTAGTAAAAGCGAAAAGCTGTTGAAATCTCTCATGAAGGTTATATCAATAGCATGTGTTTGTCCTCAATTGCAAAAGCGCTACGGAATATGCTGGGGCTATATAAATAAATGATGATGATGATGATCAGTGATATCCAACAAACAGACCCCTCCCACTCTTGGTGATTCTGTGATATATCAGGATGTCTCATTGGGGTGACTGAGCAGCTGGGATAAGTCTGAATGAAAAGGAATTTCATATTTTCTCAAATATACTTACAGGAGTCATGTTTGATGTGCAAATAAATGGATACGTATGACATGTTGTGTGGAGGTAATATCATCACTGTAAGATATGGTGCTAAGGAGCTAGGCCAGTGTAAATAAAACCTGACTTCAAAGGTGATTGAACAGAGGTCATAAACAACTGATTTGCATTTATACAACTTTCTAGTTCTGACATCACAGTGGAAGGGAGGCTGTGGGTACCTGCAGCATGTTTAAATGTCCTGTAAAATCTAACAAAGTTGTTCACTTTTGGGAGTCAGTTCAATCATATGGTGAAGTGTCACCTTATTTACAGCTTCTCCCAGCAAACAGAAAACGGATCATTTGTGAGTTTTCCATTTCTGTTGTTTTTTCCATTTTATTTTACAAGAAACGTTTGTATTATAAATTTGTATGTCATTTTGATAATTGTTTTTCATCTTAAGCATTGGCGATTTATTTTTCCATACTAAATTGCAATTGATAAGTTCATATCTGTGTTTTATTAAAAATTGATGTGTCCGACTTAGCTTGGTATTGGAAAGCTACATAGCTGAAACAGAGGAGATCATTTGGTTTATGATAACTCTGATGAAAGTAAATTGCGATAACTTAGTTTAAAGGGGGAAGCGAAGGCTTCCTGCGTAAGTGTGTCAGCTCTTCACAAAAAACCTTGGTGTTGACATAATTGGTAAGGCAAAGTTAGTATGTGGGACAGACAGGGAGAGTTTTAATTATTTATAAACAGACCAGGTGGTTGTTTTTGATTAACCCTTTGTCACACACACGTCATGCAGGCTCAGATGAGGGCTGGACAAAGCAAATTCATATAAGTTAATTCATTCACATTGTGGCTCCACTAGCAACAAATCCTCGTTGTTCTATCATATTCCTTATATGATATGCTGAACGTCAACATATAGCTCCCTATATGCATTAATTGATTATTTTGCATGTAGAGTATATTTTGTTTGCTGCTGAATATGAACGTAAGCATTGGTTGGGGGGGTTAGGAGTTACATGCATATTAGTATACGGTGGGCGGAACCCTTAATCAAGCACTGCTGTCAAGTCCTACTGCTAATATCTCCTGTATCGGCATTCCATTGGAGTCCAATAACCAGGCAGTGGGTGTAAAATAATGCTTGAAGTTGTAGCACCCACACTATATAATTATTCAGAGCCAATGTATTAAAAGTTGGCAGACTTCCTGTAGCTTGATGATGTCACAAAATAGTTTATCTGCCAGTATATGGGATGTCAACTTTCTCATTAATGCTCATGAATATTCATAGCTGATCAGAAGATAGATAACCTCATGCAGAAACTAAATAGATGTCACACAAAATAAATTGAACAAACTTATAAATAAAGATATGTTATGACGCCTGTGTAATGGGTAGTTGTGTGTAAGGGATGTCTGCTACAACATTTCAGAACATGTATAATGAGTCTAAGCTGAATAAAGAGATGTATCCCCATTCTTAGAAATAATTCTCACCTGCATTTCCTGCTATAAAGTTTCCAAGTAATAACTTATATTTCTCAGATTCCCCCAAGACTTTGAATGATGAGTATTTGGCAAATTCTTTTGTGTTGTTAAAGTCCTGTAGATCGATCCGCAGTTCCCAAGTGCCTGTGAGGAGACCGAGAAGTTTTTAAACAGGTTCTTGTACCAGTCATTCTAGCATAAAATATAGTCATGACCAATCCAAGTTTCTCACCATTGCTTCTCTATTGGTGAATAGTTATAGTTTGGTACTTTTACTCTAATTATACGTGTATCAGTTACAATCTTGGCCCTATCCTGGCCAGTGTTGACTAATCGGTCCTAAATTCTAAGTTTCATACAAGGGTCATTAGAAGTTGGGGGTTCTGTCAAAAATTCCTGGACAGTTCTCTTAAACAAGGGGCTAGGTGTGAGCTTCTATATAGGCTCACACCAACTGGCACCTGCACTCAAGGTTTCTCCAGGGCTAATCGCCTGGAGAAATTTAAATGTCAACTTTGTGCAGTGCAAGGTTATCGATTCAGCTGATTGGATGGCTAGAACCTTTCTCCAAAACAGTTCTCAAATATTTTATTGTAAGAGACGACCCACCTCTGGGATATTTGAAGGTTGTACCAGTGAAAATGAACAGGACTTGGGGTGATATCTCTATACAGAGAAAAATGGAAAAACCTTGGAAGAGGAGTGTGCCATATTTTTAAGATCAATCTCAGCCCATGTCAAGAACTCAACCCAATTATCTTTTAAGTCTGAAACAAAACACCCCAGATATTGTTCAAGGGTCCGATTGGTACATTCCATCTGTCCATTAGTTTGGGGGTAATAAGCCGAGGACATTGACAAATCAATTCCCAACTTAATCTCCCCAAAATGTGGAGAAAGTGAGCCTTTATCCAAAGCGAATGCCATGGAGTCTTACTACAATATGGACAAATAAGGATGACAATAACTTAGACGATTGTATCCCTCTCAGGGGTATGAAAAGACTCACCTTACTGAAATGGTCCACAATGACCCATAAAGCATTATATCACCTAGTGGTTGGTAGCTTCAGGATAAAATCAATGGAAAAAATTGGTCCACGGTGTCTTTAGCAGTCAGAGGCATTAACTGTCCATCTGGACTATTTCTAGGAACTTTGTTTCTGGCACAAATTTAACATAGATTTTATTGTGTGTCGTTTTCCATAGATGACCACCATACCTCTGGGGAGAGGTTGATGGTCTTACTAATACCAGGGTGACTCAAAATCTTACTGTCATGAATTTCAGCGACAATCACCTGTTTAAGATTTTCAGGAGCAAATAACCGATTATCAGGGGTCTCTGCCAGAGCTTGCTCCTGGGCAGGAGGTAACAGACCAGATAGATAGTAGCTAGAGCTGGAAAAATACATAATCATGGAATAAAGGGTACATTTTCTACCACCTCCGTATGTTGTATGGGAAAGAGCATCAACCTTGGTATTTTTTGACTCTGGTCTGAATGAAATAATGAGATTAAACCTGGAAAAGAAAAGACCCCAGCGAGCCTGTCAGGGAATAACTCTTAGATGACTCAATATATTGTAGTGCTCCTTCTTAATCCTCAAGGAACCCGATATTGCACAGTTAATAAATTAGACTATAGAGCAGATGTATGCAAAATATCTAAACCACAGTTCTTAGAGTCCTTTTAAACAAAGGTAAAACACCAGGGAGTAAATGTATTATGCTCCTATTTTTTCAACTCGCCGGAAATCGGCGACTTTGCAGCTAAAATTTAAAGTGGCGATGGCTTGTAAAGGCAAACTTGCCTCAGTCTACTTCAAATGACTCGTAGTGTATAGTTGTAGATTGACTCCACAATCACAGATTTTGCAGAATCTCTATGCCTCAAACCCATATCCTTTTCTCATACTCTCCAAACGATGTTTACATATATGCAAAGAGAAGAGAAAAAGAGAAGCAGGATTCCATAGCGTAATTCTGTATGATCCACAAGGCCACAATAGATTAAATGAACTCACGTTTATTTTAAAATCTAAAAACACATAAACTGAAAGTGCTCTTTGGGAGCTCTTAGGCTTTGGGAGTGAACTCACTGTGCCGCTAGAGTTTGCCAGTGATTTACTTAAGGTGTGGTCTAAATGAGATTGAGGTGATGGAGTTTGCAGCTGGGCACACACAGGTCATAGTCCCCAGGTTCTACCTGCTAAGGAGCAGGTGACACGAGAACAAGCAGTAATCAAGGTACAAGACATAAATGTAGTCTTGGAGATGGGAAAAAGGTCAGAGCTGGCAGCCCAGGTTCAGGAATCGATCCATAGTTCAGAGTCGCAAGTAGAGTTGGTTGGAAGTCTGGTCAAAAAACAGGAGATCAAGCAACTCTGCTGACTTCACACAACAGCCAAATAGGACCTGTCTCTCAGGCACAGTGCTGTACACTGGGCAAACTTTTGATTCTCACATCAGGTACTGTAGGAAAGAAAGCAAACAAAAGAGTGTGCACCTAACTAGAACAGGAGCGGATCCAGTTTCAGTAGCAGAGCCTCTCCATGCGACAACACCGAACATTGTGGTATGTGACGTGGCAATAGAGATATAATGTAACCAATAAGGACACCAAGCTGATCTAATTGAAGGGGTACTCCTGGTACACTCAATATAGGAACATTGCTAGTGCGGCGGTATCACTAGTGTGAGGGATTTCTTAATAAATATTGCAGGGTTTTGTACTTAGAAAGTGTGATGGAGACATGATGTTGAGGTATAAGGGAGGTATCACATGGTGCCTCAGGCAGCAGAAAGGACGGAATGACCCCGGTGATGATCATTACCTGATGACGTTAAGATGTGAAGATTGTCATTCCCCAGCCAGAACTCCGTCATGAGGCTGCCAAACCCAGTCTTGTAGGACTTCCAGTCACGGAAGAAATCAACTGAACCGTCCCAACGTCTCTGAAAAACCTACAGGAAGAAGAGCAGGATGAAATCAGGTTTAAATCTTGTATACAGTTTATGTATATATAATACACAATAAAGGCCTTGCAAGGCTTCAATCGAGGTAGATAATGTGAATGGGTAGGTGAATGTGATAAATGGATGTGTGCGATAGAATCCATACGCTGTTTGTATTCTATTTTTACTGTACCACATGTCTCAGTTCTCCTCTTAATCAGTGATGTCCCTAGTAAACTAGTGAACTACAGCTTCAAAATGCCAAACAAAAACGCACCCGTCGTAGGAATCATTGACTCCTATAAACAGAACTGACCGTTCACATCTGACACGTCTAAAAACCCAATGCAGTGAAAGCACCTGGCGGAGAGAGCAGTGACAAACTGAATGGAAAGTACTAGTTACAGGCAGTGGTGGAATATATAATAATGGCAGTAGAGGCTGTAGCCCATGGCTCAGCGATGTAGGGGGCCCAGAATGACCATATAGGGGAGAGGAGGCAATCAGAGAGGGGAGGTCATCAGGGAGGAGAGAGTAGAAACGGATCTCTGACCCGTAGCACGTAGAACCAGGTGGCTGGTCCTGGCAGAGGATGCACACTGATGGTGTTGAGAAAGAGGAAAGAATGAGAAAATTGATAGTCAGTCACTGGAGAGCACCCCCTGTATTCCGGCACCCTGGGCAGTGGCACATACCCTAATTACACATACCCTCCCTAATTACAGCCCTGCACACACACACACTACGATATCTGCAGCGATATCACCCAATCAGTCCAATATAGCAGAGTGTGGTCCCAAAATAACCTCCTTGCCTGGTAATGAGCCGATTTAAATTGGTAGGATCATTACTGGACATGTTGGTAAATGGAATCATCTCCGACTTTACTTTACAGAGCGTGTTAATCAGTTACTAACAAGAAAAAATACTTGCATTGCCTTTAGACAAGAAATGTAACATGTTTGTGTGTTCTTTCTGGTGTCACAATATTGCTAAATGCAAAGGCCAGACAAATTCGGGCATCACCCATCTACCCAAACCACACCCGATCAACCAATTCCGCACCCATTTCCAATGTGGCCGCACCATTTTTCAAGCAGGTCACGCTCACTTTGACCACCTGCTATTGGACCTGTTGGCAGGTGTGAACTAGTGACATCACTGAGGTCTGTGCCTCATGCCTCAATTATGTCACCAGTTCTAAGTGAAGTTATAGATTGGATTGTCTTGAACATTGGTTCAGGTCACACAATGACTGCCTCCACTGGATATAGGTAACAGGTCCGCTTTCAATAAAGTAAGGCAACATTATTCAAAGTAAATATGAGCTTACAATCACATTCATCATTACAAAATAGGTATTAAAGTATGTATCATCCTCTAAATGTTTTCCCACAGTATAAGGCCTTATACATACTGGCATTTATTTCATGTGTGGTACTAGCATTTTTAATACCAGTAAATAGCATGCTTCCAAGTCTGAAAAAATTAAGCATTGGTTTTTAGTGTCACTATACCCGCTACCACTCTTACTAGCATTTCTTAGTGTTGTTGTAGTGTTGTCATTTACGTTATGTTTTTTTGGAACACCTTAATTAGTGAATGCATTGGAGAAGCCTCCGGTCATCTCTAGTGACCTCCAAATGCTAGTAATATTTGCAAATGTAGATATTATTCGATGAGTGACCGGCCAAGTGAGTGTGGCCTAACAGAGATTTGAATGCTACATTCATAAACAATATGTTATAGAAATATTTTGGTCTCAGGCACGTTATATTGATAGATGTGCCTAAATGTGTGTGTTCATCATTGGTACTAATGTGACCATTACCGGACTTGGCCCAGCCATATGAATCTTAATTGCATATGAGCGTTCGTTATGAATATACTGCCCAAGATTCTTATGTAACCCCTTCACCTGGTAAATGAGATTTGCAAACAATTGTTGCATCTTGCTGTCTACTTACTATCCAGCCTCCTCCGTCAGTGTGCATATCACACAGCACCGTCATGGGGGTCCTGCCAACTGGATATATTGTGTACCAGTCACTGAAAACTTCTCCATGATCCCGCAGCTCTTTACAGTTCCTGGCAGCTGAGACATAAGAATGAGAAGGAGATCTTACATTGATGAAAAAAATAATAACTCCCAAACTGATTGAAGCACTATAGAGCATATTTATGAAAGGGCAAAAATGTAACTGGTATGTTATCGCCATCTCAAGAATCTCTGTACTCCTAACAAATCATCCCACTACTCCACCCCCATGTATTATAAGTAGTGGACGGATTTGTTAGTGGACCAAGATTCTGTCAACAGGTTCATGTTTAAACTTCCAGCTTGCTTCTCTCACCTAGGTTACGGAGACAGGTGGGTGTCCGTATTTCCAATAGCTCTTAGGTGATGACACAATACTGGTAAGTGCGTATACGCATTAGCCACCTCCTCTGCTGGCGGAGAACTACATCTCCTGGCAAGCAGAGGGGCGGCTTCATGTGCGAACAGACGTGCAGAGAAGAGACAGAGTGGGAAACCGCATAGAGATTTGTGTTTTCGTTTCTGGGAGCAGTCACCATTCAATAGTATGGTGACTGCTCTCTAACGCAATCTAACAATTTCCGGAAAAAAAAATTTCCGGTAACTTGTTGTGCTAATGTACGCCAGTTGAAGCTGGCGTACATTGTCATAATTGAAAAATTTCAGTGCTGTCAGCTCTGCTCCAAAGAGCGGAGCTGGACAGCGCATGTGTTATGTACTTGCCCTTAGTTTTGCCCTCATTCAAGATGGCCGTGATTGCCTCATGAAGTTTCCATCTTGGATCTCTGTTATGAACTTGCCCTTACAATAGCCCTTATCCAAGATGGCCGGGACTGTCTCATGAAGATTTCATCTTGGATCCCATTTCCTGTTTGGGCCTAGAAAAGGCACTTCCTGTTATGAAGCCTTTGCACGAGTATTGTGTTTGTATCTGAACCAGATGCTTCCACGGAACCTTGCCTCCTTGTGATTTGGACTACAAGTACTTGATACTTACACCAGACCTTTATACTCTTGTGACTTTGGACTTTATTTGTTGGACACTGGAGATTTATTTGTATACCAAAATAAATCCTTTTGAATTCAGAAATACCTGGCTATTGGGTTCCGTTTGTGATACCAGAAGTGTGACAGCATGTGTGAAGGGATCACATGATCCCTCCCTGTCACTCAGCGCTCTCTCTGCAACTATAGTTGCAGAGAGAGCGCAGAGATGTTTGTGCGCATGCCCAGGTCTTCGAACTGCACATGCGCAATTGCAGTACCAAAATAAATCCTTTTGAATTCAGAAATACCTGGCTATTGGGTTCCGTTTGTGATACCAGAAGTGTGACAGGATACTCGTGCCCAAAATGACGGACCCCGCCGGGTCAGAACCATCTGCTTTACAGCGACTTTCAGATCTGAGTTTCCACATGCATTCTGCTTCAAGACAACTACAGGAATTTCATGCAAAATTTCAAGAACTGGAGACCCAGTGTACAAATAAGTTTCAACTGCAAAATCAACACGTAACGGAGTTGCAAATAAATGTTCATGAACTCAAAGATCAAATAGCGCTACAAAATGGAGTTATTACAGAACTACAGGTGCGGCTTCAAGAAGTTAATGCTGTAGCACCTTCAGCTGCAGTACATCAGCCCACACTCCCACTACATCCGGCTCGATTCTCAGGTGATCGTAAAAAATACACAGGTTTTATTAATCAATGTAATATGCATTTTGATTTACATCCTACTTATTTTTTGACTGATGTACAGAAAGTACGTTGTATTCTTTTATTGTTGAAAGATGATGCCTTGGCATGGGCTTCTCCTTTGATAGAAGCAAAAAGTCCCATATTACAAGATCTTTCTAATTTTATGGATGCAATGAACCAGATATTTGATGATCCAAATCGAAGTGCTACTGCTGAGTCAGTTTTATTAAAAATGCGTCAGGGAAGACGTTCAGTGGCTGAATACACCTTTGATTTCCGAAGATGGATTTTGGACACTGATTGGAATTCGACAGCTAAGCTGTCTGTTTATCGAAAGGGGTTATCTGAGTTCATTAAAGATGAATTATCTAGAGTTGATGCACCCACTGAATTTGAAGCCTTTGTTAAACATTGTATTCGTATTGATGCTCGTCAAATGGAGAGGAAACAAGATAGATGGGGTTCCATGTGGACTCGTCCTAATTATCCAGAACCAGCAATATCAAATTACTCTGGAACTTTTGCAACACAACAAATTGAGGAGTCTGAGCCAATGCAAATAGATACAATTCGCAAACAGATTTCTATTGAAAGAAGAGATCAACGACGAAAAGAAAATCTCTGTTTGTATTGTGGTAAATCTGGACATTATGTTTCTAATTGTTCTCAACGACCTCGCAAGACAGTTGCTACATTGATGGAACCTAAAGACTCTGACCAGGAATCTATTGATGCTGCTCACATCAACTGAATGCTATTATTCCTCAAATCTCTTCACTGTCTACATTTGAGAGAGAGAACAGAAGAATAAAGAATCATTTTTCAATACCAATACAACTTGAGATAAACTCTCAACCTATTTCAACCATGGCAATGCTGGATTCAGGAGCCAATGGTAATTTCATGGATATAGATTTTGCTAAACAAAACCATATAGTATTTCAAGAAAGAAAGTCCCCTGTATTGATGGAGACAGTTGATGGGTCCCCTCTGAATTCTGGTCCCATCACACATGAGACAGAACTTATGTCCCTGATGATAGAACCCAATCATAAGGAGGAACTCACTTTTTTTCTCATCTCTTCTCCAAATTTTCCCATAATTTTGGGTCTCCCTTGGTTCACTAGCAATAACCCAGCCATTAACTGGGAGTCTCAAACCCTAACGTTTCAAGATCCTATCAGTGTGGTCCCGCTTGCACAAGAAGAGAATCAGATCTCAGTTTCCCCCTCTTCTGTGGAGGAACAATTGCCTGTTCAATATCAGGATTTTGCAGATATCTGTAACAAACAAAATGCTGACAAATTACCACCCCATCGACCATATGATTGTCCCATTGATCTATTACCTGGGGCTGCTATTCCTTTTGGTCGGATTTATTCATTAGCTGATCCTGAATTAAAGACACTAAAGACTTACCTGGAGGAAAATTAAACTAAAGGTTTTATACGTCCTTCAAAATCTCCAGCAGGGGCTCCTATTTTTTTTTGTAAAAAATAAAGATGGATCTTTGCGTCCATGCATTGATTATAGAGAATTAAATAAAGTTACTATAAAGAACAGACATCCACTTCCTCTCATCCCAGAATTATTGGAAAGACTGCAGACAGCAAGTATTTTCACAAAGCTCGATCTAAGAGGAGCGTACAACCTAATACGCATTCGACCAGGTGATGAATGGAAAACGGCTTTTCGAACAAAATATGGACATTATGAGTACCTCGTGATGCTGTTCGGGTTATGTAATGCCCCTGCTACTTTCCAACATTTTATAAATGATGTCTTTCGAGATTTGCTTGATCTGTTCATTATTGTATATCTTGATGATATCCTTATCTTTTCTAATTCTTTACCAGAACATCAAGAACATGTTCGAATTATTTTACAACGGCTACGTATAAACCAATTATACATCAAGTTGGAGAAATGCGAATTCCACCGTACTCAAATAAAATTTTTGGGTTACATTATATCCCCTCAAGGACTGTGTATGGATCCCTGTAAAGTGCATGCTGTGGATACCTAAAAACATCAAAGATGTGCAACGATTTATGGGCTTTGCTAATTTCTATCGACGTTTTATAAAGGACTTTTCTGGAATTGCTGCCCCCATTACTCAGCTCACAAAAAAGGTTTCCTCCTTTCAGTGGTCACCAGCAGCTGATAAAGCTTTTTCCATTTTGAAAACGAAGTTCACGTCAGCTCCTATATTAATTCATCCTGATCCTACACTCCCATTTGTTTTGGAAACTGATGCATCAGATTCAGCTATAGGAGCAGTAATTTCACAAAGAGTAGGAGAAAAAATGTTACTTCACCCCTGTGCTTTTTATTCAAGGCAAATGACTGCTCCTGAAAGAAACTATGATGTGGGAAATAAAGAACTTCTTGCCATTATAGCTGCTTTTTCAGAATGGAGACATCTTTTAGAAGGTGCAAAGCATCAAGTGATAGTCCTCACCGATCACCGGAATTTGGAATTCCTTAAATCAGTAAAAAGATTATCTCCCCGACAAGCTCGATGGGCTCTCTTTTTAAGTCGTTTTGATTACCTAATTTCCTGTAGACCTGGATCGAAGAATGGAAAAGCTGATGCCCTCTCAACAGCCTATGCGGAGAATCCTCAACAGGTAAAGCCTGTTCAAACAATAATTCCTGATTCAAATTTTTTGGGGGTTATTTCTACAACGGAGTTATTAACAGAGATCAAGAATGGATATGATATGGATTCTACCCTCATGAATCCTCCAAAAAATGTTAAATTATCTTATGACAACAGAGTCTGGCATATGGCACATCAACTATACGTTCCAGAAAAAGCACGGTTAAAGGTCATGCAACTATTCCATGACTCTAAATTAGCAGGCCATAAAGGACTTCAGAAAACTCAAGAACTGTTAAGCCGTTCATTCTGGTGGCCCAACTATAAGGAAGATGTAGCAAAATATGTATCCTCTTGTACAACGTGTGCCAGATTTAAGACTCCTCGTGCTTCTCTTTTTGGACTACTACAACCTTTGCCAATACCTACACGTCCATGGGATTCCATTTCCATGGACTTTATTGTAGAACTTCCAAGATCTAAGAATATGACCACTATCTTTGTGGTAATTGACAGACTGACAAAGATGGCTCACTTTATACCCTGCCAGGGTACTCCTACAGCAAAAGAAACAGCCGACTGACTTATAAAAGAAGTTTTTAGTTTGCATGGCGTTCCTAATGATGTGGTGTCAGACCGAGGCGTTCAATTCACATCACGATTTTGGAAACAGTTTTGCAAATCCCTTGGCATTGTGGTGAACTTGTCCACTGCATTTCATCCACAGTCAAATGGACAAACGGAGCGAAGAAACCAAACACTTGAGCAATACCTCAGATGTTATATTTGTCACCTACAGGATGATTTGGTTGATATCCTCCCCATGGCTGAGTTTGCATACAATAATTCTCAGACTGATTATTATGCAAAATAATCTTGAATTATTAAAAGAGACTTTGAAAACTGCTCAAGAAAGATATAAACGTGATGCTGACAGATCACGAAGGGCTGCTCCAACTTTTAATATTGGTGATGAAGTATGGTTGTCAACTAGACATTTAAGAATGAAGGTACCATCTGCTAAGTTGGGAAGTAAGTTTATTGGTCCATATAAGATCATTGCACAGATTAGTTCAGTGGCTTTTCGATTGGATCTTCCTGATTCCATGAAGGTACATCCTGTTTTTCATGTATCATTACTAAAACCTTCAGTTAAGAATCCATTTCCTGGTCGCTCTATGCCTCCTCCTGAGCCAATTCAAGTTGATGAGCATGAGGAATTTATAGTCGAAAAGATCCTGGACTCTCGTATGTTTCGAAACCAATTACAGTATCTGCTACGTTGGCAGAGATATGGGCCAGAAGATGACTCTTGGCAATATGCAAAGGATGTTCATGCCCCACTTTTGGTAAAAGCATTTCATCGACAGCATCCTGGGAGCCTGGTCCTAAGTCGTCCAGAGGACGTCGTTGAGAAGGGGGCATCCTGTTATGTACTTGCCCTTAGTTTTGCCCTCATTCAAGATGGCCATGATTGCCTCATGAAGTTTCCATCTTGGATCTCTGTTATAACCTTGCCCTTACAATAGCCCTTATCCAAGATGGCCGGGACTGTATCATGAAGATTCCATCTTGGATCCCATTTCCTGTTTGGGCCTAGAAAAGGCACTTCCTGTTATGAAGCCTTTGCACGAATATTGTGTTTGTATCTGAACCAGATGCTTCCACAGAACCTTGCCTCCTTGTGATTTGGACTACAAGTACTTGATACTTCCACCAGACCTTTATACTCTTGTGACTTTGGACTTTATTTGTTGGACACTGGAGATTTATTTGTATACCAAAATAAATCCTTTTGAATTCAGAAATACCTGGCTATTGGGTTCCGTTTGTGATACCAGAAGTGTGACAGATGATGCACTACAGTTTTATATTTTTCTTTCCTGGTTCTTTCAAGCTACTCAACAAGTTTGTCGCACCCTAATGTTATCTGGGGAAGGTGGCATTTCCTTATTTAAAAGGACAAGAGGCGAGAACAAAACACATATAAGCAGGTGGACTATGTTTCATCAATATGTGAGTGAAATGAAAGGAATATTATAATTAAAACAAGTACAACTGTACTTCACTATATATTACTTTTTGTAGGGTTTTTTTTTTTTATGGTTCACACTGATAAAAGAGATATTGAACCATGTTCTGTGTAAGTGTAGCCAGTTCCTGTGCTGCATTTTTTGTGTTAAGTTTTGGACGAACTGAGTGAATCAAGTATTTGGAGGAGTGCGTGCAGTGGGTGTGCACACTGGATTTATTACACTGGGTTTTTATTACATTTATATTAATATAATAATCAGCTCTAACATTGTATTGTTTGTCACTTTTTTTTGAGGCCACAGTTACAAAACAGGATCAATTGAAAAGAATGGTGGGCCTGATTCATTAAGGATCTTAACTTGAGAAACTTCTTATTTCAGTCTCCTGGACAAAACCATGTTACAATGCAAGGGGTGCAAATTAGTATTCTGTTTTGCACATAAGTTAAATACTGCCTGTTTTTTCATGTAGCACACAAATACTTGATAGCTTATTTGTACACTGAAATTTAAAGTTGATATTTGTGTGCTACATGAAAAAACAGGCAGTATTTAACTTATGTGCAAAACAGAAAACTAGTTTGTACCCCTTGCATTGTAACATGGTTTTATCCAGTAGACTTAAATAAGAAGTTTCTTAAGTTAAGATCCTTAATGAATCAGGCCCGGTATCTCTTGGCAATTCTCCATGGAATTTAAGGATGGAATAATAAAAAAATAAAGGTTGAGATATTGTTTTATGGACAGATATTCAACTCTATGCTGGGTGATATTACTATTAAGCCATTGTGTATATTTTTAGTGGTGACTGTCAATAGGCAGTAGTGCCGATCACTTATATATTGTGTGTTATTTCAGTATACTTTTACATTTTGTCTGGGTACAATGTATCAGCACATCTGATGCATGGTTGCCTGTCCTCCTGGATTGTCCAGTAATTATAGGGCGACCTCCGGGACTGCCAAGAGAGCAGACCAATTATCCGCAGGAGTTCTTCCTTGCCTGCAATGTGGGAGGGGTTTTGTCGCATGATGCAAAAAGCGTCATTAAACACCCCCCACCTCAATGAAAACTGAGAGCTCCATTTAGAAATAGGAGAAAATCCAGTTAAAGTGTGTAAATTTCCACATGGACAAAGCATTCCGGCATGCACAAATGCAGTTGTGTGTGCATGCAAGGAAAATACTGTCTACTTGTACATGTAGTACTCAAATACAGGGCAGCTTTATTTTTGCACTGCAATTTAGAGCTGAGCTAAGATGCACCCCTTCCCATCCCTAAGGGGTCTTTTTTTTATTAAGCTGTAATGAGCCAAAGATCAGGAGAAAGAAAAAAGCTCTTCTTACAATTTATCAAGGAGTTAAAGCAGTCTTAGGCTGGTCACTGCAGTCCTCATAGACCTTAAAGGGGACTTGTGATTTGATCCAATTTAACAAGCAACGAAAAGCAAAAAATAACACCATCTCAGGGTGGCATTAGCTTACTCTTCCAATAGAGTCCATAGGTTTCATTGCCGGATCCCTCCGCTAAGTGCATTCATGACCTTATCCACACAGGGGTAATTTCCTCCTTTTACCTGCAGTGTTTGGCTGCCAGCGAAGCAGTTTATAGCTACTTTAGGATTGGGGTGAGTGGTTTCACCAATGACCACTGGCATGATAACTACCAGCGGCAGTACATCTGGGATTGCTGCGGTATGCACTTACTGCTGCCCACTAGCCACAAGTAAAAAATTGACCCCTGAATTTGTCTGCACATTTTAAATTTTCCCCAACTGCTGCTCAGCATGGTTTTAACCAAGATGCAAAATTGCACCTTGTAGCCGAATTTACCCCAAATTCTAAATTAGACTGAGTGGGCAAGGGAACGATGTATTAATTAGTGTCACCACATGTCTTGTCCTTCCAACTTGATGATGCAAATGGCATTATGAAGTCAGACCTACCTCTTATTTTCATATGTTCCATCTGTATCTCCTGGATTGGAGGTATGGAAAACAGGCAATTATGATCTGATGAAGGGAATGCTGTAATGAGCAACCCCAAAAAATGATATTCCTTTATTCAGGTGTACTGTCTGGAAGTGCAACAAAGCAACAGCTCGGAGCCCACTTGTCTATTTCTAATAAAATGTTTAGTTAACATGGATGTACATAGTTGTGTGCACAATAATACACGGAAACAACCAATGCATTTTTTCAGCCCTAATTAAATGATCCTTACCGTTTTATGTGTTTTATTTTGTTTTGCTTTTTGCTGCTTTTTTACTATTTATTTCAGGAATAAAATTGTTTTGCCTGTAAACCACAATAAATGTTTTTACTCACCATAAGAATCTGTGGAGCAGGGCGTTCCTTCATCCCCTAATAGTAAAATACAG
Organism: Mixophyes fleayi; assembly: GCF_038048845.1. Taxonomy (NCBI): domain Eukaryota; kingdom Metazoa; phylum Chordata; class Amphibia; order Anura; family Limnodynastidae; genus Mixophyes; species Mixophyes fleayi. The sequence continues at coordinate 126,191,383 of NC_134410.1, read as the reverse complement.
GTTTAGTTATTGTCGGGTGGAATCCGTGATGGGAAAAGATTGATAACAGAAATGTTGCAGACAACAACCTCACCTTTCTCTCCTTCTATACCACGGCCCGTGTCACCTGTCACAGCATAGAATAGAAGATTAGGATCAACTAGTCTGTAAACTGATATCACAATATTCAAAGAGGCAAGAGCGTGCCCGCACTGGAAAGGAATCTTGCTTCAACACCAAATTATTGTATCATACATATATACTATCCATAGTAGTAAAATGTGTATTTTACGCTGCAAAACTCACTTTTCAGTTAAAACCCATAGTGTGAAATATATCACCATTTTTTAACAATTTCAATTAGTTTTATGGCCAGACTTTTTAATAGTCATGGGATCAGAATCCCCTGAAAGGTCATTAAGTTCTATATTTGTTACAGTGTATCCCAGTTCTTCATTCTATCATTAAATGTCATACCATATAATATATTATATATATATATTAACAATTGTAAAGCGCTACGGAATTTACTGGCGCTATATAAATAAATGTTGATGATGATGATATATACATATACACACACACTAATATATATATATATATATATATATATATACACACACATATATCTTTCAAAGTAATCAGTAATTCCCTCAGTATCATGTTAATCTTCTCTGGTTTCTTCACTAGTGATTTCCAAGTTACTAAATTACTGAGTTATTAAAATCATTCATCTATTACAGTGTGTTTGAACCCAGTCAATCTCACATTCCGCTTTGTGAATAATTCATCCTATATTTGATACATTGTAACATTCTCTGCAACTTGAGCTGGTTGAATATATTATAATTGTAGCATATTCATGGCCCAACTAACAATGGGGATGATGGAGCTCAAGGCCTCCTCTCAAAAATGTGCCTATGAGCAGTGCACAGTTTTTACTGTTAAACTTAGATACACTAGTGAATAGAACTTCTCCATCCAGGCTCCCGGTGGGTGTCCGATAGATATGACGGTGCGCAGTACACAGTGGCCTCACCAACCCTCCCCAAGTATTTAGATGATGCTGCTGACTGGACTGGTATGCAATCAGTATTACTTACTAAATACAACTTTCACATAATTAACAAAACTTAAACAAAATACATACATACCCATGCTTGGTGGTGGACTGCCACTCTGCATTCTAAAAGCAACACAGTTTGTGCAGGGACTATTGACAGGACTGGGAGACATGTGACTCCTCACCTTATGGAATAGGGGCAGTATTATCCCATTCTCTACTGGATGGCAGTGAGCGACCAATCATATTTGCAGATCCTTAACAGTGGCTGAACGTGATTATGCACAAATTGGTCGTGAAGCTTTAAGTCTTGTAAGAGGTAGAAAGAAATTCCACCAGTATCTCTGAGGAGAAAAGTTCATAACCATCACAGACCACAAACCTCTTGTATCTATAGTCAATACTCAGAAGGGAATTCCTACAATGACAGCTGCCAGACTACAAAGATGGTCCATAGTTTTGGGAGCTCACACCTCTGAGATTGAATTTAAAGGAACAATACTTAGTGGAAACGCTGAGGGATTGTCACGATCCCTTCATCAACAAGCTGATGAATCTGCCCAGTCTGACCAAGAAAATATGTATCACTCAATTATTAGGGCAGCTTCCAATAACTAATGCCGTCAGCGAGAAAGCAGAAATTATAGAGAGTTATCTAAAGTTTATAATATTACAGTTAGAGGTTGGCCATCGCATGGCCATTCATTGTATCCAGGGTCCTCCGAAAGCAGAGAGCAACTTTCTGTATGTCAAGGAACATTAATGTGGGGGTCTGAAGTAGAAGCGCCTACCAAGCTTCATGCAAAAGTAGGCCATCTGGGCACAGTGAAAATGAAGTTATGTATGGTGGCCTGGAATCAATGGCCAGATGAAAGCAATAACTAAAGTCTGTGAAGGATGCCAAACGATTCAAACTGCACATTCACCAGCTCAATTACACCCTTGTGAATGGCCCTTCACTCCATGGCAATAAAATCATATTGATTTTGCAGTTCCATTCATGGATCACATGATTCTGATTGCAGTGTAGGCACATTCTAAATGGCCTGAAGTCCACAAGATAAAATCGACGTCGTCTGAGAAAACTATTACTGAATCAAGAACTATATTCTCTAGAAGTGGGTTACCCCAACAAATTTTTAGTGATAATGGACATCAGTTCATTTCAGAAGAATTCCAGAGATTCCTGAAAGGTGATGACATAAATGGCACTTACAGCACCATATCACTCAGCCACAAATGGATTAACTGAAAGATATGTTCAATTGGCCATGAACCACAAGCCAATTAATCTAAAACAAAAAATCCACAATTTCTTATTTGTTTATTCGCTGAACAAGCTACTACATGGCAAACTCCATCAATGATGTTCCTCAGCAGGAACCTGAGATCTTGTTGGGACTTATTAAAGCCAGATGTACCTACAGAAGCTGATAACAAGCAGTTCAAAAATATGTATCAAAAGCCAACTAGAAATGTCTATGTTGGTCAAGAAGTGCTAGTACGAGATTATCTAGCGGACAAATGGGAACTGGGAAAAATCATTCATCAGTCTGATCCCTTATACTGATGACGGAGAAAGCTTATGGCGTCATCATGTAGATCAAATCCTTAATGCACAAGGGAGGTCACAACTCAAACATCAAATCAACAGAAGTAAGGTTGATAAGAATCAGATATGGGTCAGGATGTGATACTTGGAAAGCACCATTAAGTCACCGTAAATCATTTGCATTCAACCCCCCTCTTCCTTCACTTATTAATCTGTTGCTGTTCCTATCCCTGTAATATGGTACAGAGAGAGCAGAAGGTTTTTGGGGGAAAGGGGGAACGATCAGTTTTAATCTGAGGTTTTGCGTGTTTATCACCAACCTTTTGTCCCAAGTGGTCCTTGGTTCCCAGGTTCTCCTTTAGGTCCCTGATCTCCTATAATAATAAAGTATTTCATTAAATCGATTCTCAATGCTACATTTATAGAGTTCTTACACTGAAATATTACAGCTTAATAAGAATATATGTGTTGCCCACCCACGACAGATAAAGGCACAGAGATCTCACAAGTTAAAGTTTATCTTGTTGAAAAAGAAACATTTTGGGGTAAATTTATCAAACTGTGGGTTTGAAAAAGTGGAGATGTTGCCTATAGCAACCAATCAGATTCTTGTTAACATTTATTTAGTACATTCTACAAAATGACAGCTAGAATCTGATTGGTTACTATCCTACATCTTTAATTTTTCAAACCCGCATCTGTACCCCTTTGACTAACTACGCCTTTTTGTCTATACTGTATGAAAAATATAACGTGGCTTTTTTAATTTAACAAATACTAAAGAGAAAATCTCTCACATTCATGTTTTACACACATCATGTGATATTCACCCCTTGATGTATATTAAAGCTGGTGTAAATGGACCCTAGGCGTTTGTTTTTTTTTGTTTCTATATCCCCCATGTGTTACAAACCTTTTTGTCCAGATGGTCCCACTTTTCCCAGCTCCCCTGGGTCTCCCAGTTGACCTTTTAAAGAGTTAAAATACAAAGTTGGAAAAACAAGTACCACGACATTGAACATATAACAGCTGAAAGTAAAATAATTACAAGATCTCCTCTACAATATTTAAGGGTCCCTTTTTACGGAGGGTTTGGCTATAGTAACAATACCTTATTGAATTAGTGTGTGATCTATGATCTCCTGCATGCCTGGGATGTCCCCAGTTTGGAAGTAGACAGGGATAACTTGCAGCCTGATCATCACATATCTCCCACATGAAAGTCCCTGGCAGTGGGGCAGGGGGCGTGGTCATGTCATGTCATGATTAGGGAGGGGCCACATCACAATGGTGACGTGATCACACTCCCAGAGAGCTGCCTACTGCTGTAAAGCGCTAGGCTGCCCATTAGAAATCCTTCCCCCCTTCCTAACGCTCTCACCCACGGGACAGATCCCGAAATCAGTACGGTTTGGTGGTATACCTCCTAAATGCTCACAGCAGCACTTAGTATTTCAGGAGATGAATGTACTGATCTTATGGGAGGAGGTGACCTGTGATTAGGTCAGTGATAACAGGACAGGCCGCATGTGACAGCAGCAGTGTCGTGATTAGAGGACGGGGATGAAGCTGGGCTGCCGCTAGAACTAGCGCAGTGCAGTACATACTTGCCAACTCTTGCAATTTGCTTTCCGGGAGGTCCAGTGGGCAGGTGGGCGTGTGGGGACAGGGCTCAGAGAATTGTGTCGTTGGCCCTTAAACTGTCAGCCATTTTTAAACTAGAAAAACTAAGCCCCACCTCTTCAATTTAACTTACCGAACTGGCCGGGATCCGGGAGGTTGCCCTGCTCTCCCGGAAGTCCAGGAGGACTCCCAGAAATTCGAGAGTCTTACGGACATTGTGGGAGAGTTGGCAGCTATGATGTAGTGTTGTGAGGCTGCTGTCAGAGTGGAGAGAGAAAATTGTAGTGTCAAATGGGCCAATATGTGAAAGGAACTGCATACAACTTGTTTCCACTTTGTCTGAAAATGGACCACAGATTTAAACAAAACAAAATAATGCATTTACTGTATCATTTCCTTCTGTATGCATCCACAGTCTGTTCCCTGACATGCACATAGCATATTGATCAATGGAGAATCTATTGTTTAGGTTCTAGTGAAAATACACCACAATGGGATGAACTACATACAGTTATAAAACACCTATGTGAACAGGCCCTTATGAAGTGGCCACGTGTCATTGTGGCGTGGTGATACAACACAGGTCGTGTCTAACACAACCAGAAGAGCTGGACCACCTACAGCCCACTTCCCCTCACTTAAAAACACATCACACCTCTTCAAGGCTCCTAGGGGGACTAGCAGTGGAGGGGACGCACCTTCCTACATTTCGGACCACTGGGAAAAGTTTTACCAATTGGGGCAGTGGGATAAGGCCTTCAAATTGGGACAGCCCCATCTACTATGCGAGCCATTCTTGCATATATATACCTCTTGCTTATTAAACATTTGTTCCATGTAACTATTGTTGTGTATTGCTGCAAGAAGAACTAAACCCCAAAAGTGTTAAATATTGTACATTAAAGTATAGATAAAAAATAGTCACCTCGCATATTGTTGGTGAGTAGAACAAACCAATTGATTTCAATAGGGTTATTACCTGGCATTGATATTGTTTGGGGCTACACATGCTGTTCTATTGCGACAAATTGCCTAATATCAATTGTGATATGTCCACAGAAATATGTCAGATTGCAGTGAGCAACTGATACAAAGAGCGAATGCTGGACTGTACAGCTGACCGTTTTTGCATAAAATAGAAACATATTTTTCAGGGGTTTATTGCTCCTGTTTGTGTACTGTATATATAAACCTTTACCGTTGTCCTATGTGTTGTCTCCTTGACAAACATTATCCCTATAATTTACATAACGGATAAATGATAATGTAGATTTTAGTTGCTCTATCACAGATATTAAAAAAGTTCTATTTAAATTGGGAGTTGGGAGGTCGGCCCACAGTGGAAGCAGCCATTTTCTGGGCTAAAAAATATTCAAGAAAACACAACCTACGAATTGACCATGAACCAGTGACATCATCAACGAACTCTGTGACCACAACGTTCATGAGTTATAGGGCCTTAGTGAATTGATAGGATGGAAACTTTGGTTCAGCCACAAAATGGCGGCCTCCACTGGTTACAGGTGTAATTTAAGCTTCAACATGTTTAAATCCTGTAGGATCTCACTTACCCTTTTCTCCTGGTGTTCCAGTGTCTCCTTTTTCTCCCGGAGACCCGGAAATACCGGGATGTCCCGACAGGACGGCAACCTTACTTGTATCATTCACTCCCAGAATTTTCACGTCTTTCAGTATCAAAAGAGTCGTCGGATGAAAGAGAGAAGGAAATCAGCGGCTGAGGAATATCAGGTTTTTAAACAACTGCAACCTGACGTGCAAAATATAGGGGTCTATTTATGATCCAGCGACGATAACAGATTATCTATCACTGCTTATTACAACAATAGAACATCTTATTTAGCTAATATGAAAATGTGTCAGGGGCCAATATGACATAAATCCAATAATAAATAGACCTCTAACTATTGTTCAGTAACTTCTGAATTCCTACGACACCTGTCAACGTTACTCGTCGCTAAATGACAAAGTAAATTTGAGACAAAAAATATCACTTGAAGAGTTTATTATACTGGCTGAGTGGAGGAGGATTCAGAAGGAAATATATTCCATGGAGTTACCCTTCCTGTTTGATAACAAACATGACTAAAGTGACAGGCACAGAAAGAGAATATAACGCTAGAATAGAGCATTTAGTAAAAGCTGTAGAAGGGTGCAGCAAAAGAAATCACACTTTATTTTGTGCACCAAATATGATAAAATATGTACAGAATTCTCTATCTGCTCATTCTATTCGCCTAAATGCAGCAGCCAAGTGTCTAAGAAAATTAATCAATATGAAAAATGACAGTTGTGACTATGAAGCCTTTAAATTCTATTACACTCTTGATCTATCCTCTTTGATTTGAGTTACATTGTTGGGAGAGTTGAATGGAGAAGCTCCCAGGAACATTGTTACCACGATCAGTTAAGGAATTCTCGCCTAGGTAACTTATACGCTTCTGTGCTCTTTGTGTGAGTATACTGGCAGCGGTTTAATCACACACACGGTGAGGCTCTATGGTGCTTATTTCATTCTGTTTCATTCTGAAGTTTGAGTAGGGTTTTAAATGCATTTCATGACATTTCTAGTTTATTAGTGTGAGACTAGAGTCTCAAGAGATATAATATGGTATTAATATTCCCATTTTTTTTCTATGTACTACAATGTATTTACAGTGTGTAGTATTTTTTCTTATTTCTCAAATAAGAGAACTTTAGTTTACTAAAGCTTATTTCACCCCTTGTAGCTCACGGATCTTTATCCCTAGTGTTTAAAGAAGACTGTTTTTGTATCAGATAAAGCAATTTATACATTATATAGACAAGATATAAAAATTGATGTATCCAAAAAGTGGTATAATCCTGTTTTTCTAATGTGTGGATTCAGACCAGGGTACAGATGTTATGTATAAGGGAGACTCCTGGATCTACAGGAGACTGATAAGTGAGAGTCTAAAAAGAGCAAAGAAGAAGCGCTGAATTATATGTAATGTAATGATTGGTATCAGGCTGCCGAACTAATGGAGTTCTGTACCTCACAAAAATATATTAAATAATAATAAAGATGGAGCCACAATCTCAAACACATTAATACAATAGGAGTGAGAGAAAATAATTAAAAGATATACAATCTACTATAGTCATACAGATATCGGAGACGAACCCATTAGCCCTGTATATTGTTGGTAAATTTCTTGCATGATTAACAGAGATATGTCTGTACACTCGTGTTCCTGTATTGTATTTTTAATAAATTACTTTGTTATTAATTTTAATTATATTCCCGCACTCCTTGTATACATTTACTAATTATAAATCTATATATATATATATATATATATATATATATATATATATGTGTGTATGTCTGTGTATGTCTGTATGTATATATATATATATATATATGTATACATATATACACATATATATATATATAGATATATACATAGATAGATAGATATACACACATATATATATATATATATATATGTGTGTGTGTGTGTGTCTGTATATATATATATACACACATACACACACATACACACACATATATATATATATATATATATGTGTGTATATCTATCTATCTATGTATATATCTATATATATATATATGTGTATATATGTATACATATATATATATATATATATACATACAGACATACACAGACATACACACACATATATATTTAGAGGACTCCTCTAGTACCTATGATTATCTTACCTGGAGACGAGATATCAGCATTACTGAGAGTGGTCACCAGAAGCAGCCAGAGTAATGTGAGTGCCAGAGACCTCATCTTTATGGCTGAATGACTGTGTCTGCTCCCTGGTTATATCTTTATATTGTTTTACTGTTATTAAGAACAGCTCATACCTTAACTCCTCCTCCTACTGTTCCTATCATATAGGACTGTTTCCTGCTGTCCTTGATATTCAGCCCTTTTGAATTTCCCTTTTCAAAATAAAGAGATTTGGGAAAGTTTCAGAATGACACTTGGAGCCCAATGACATGTTCAGCAATCACTGGGACTTATCCGGAATCCTGGGTTCACAGATAAACATAATCCATGTGTGAATGGGTTAATGCACATATTTAAAGCTCATGTAAGAGTGATAATCTCAGGCTAATATACTAAACTGAAATGTATTGGAGAATAGAAAGGCAATTAATATAGAAAAAAAAGAAAAATCGGAAAATATCAAATAAAAAAATAATCCAAAATGAAAAATATAGAGTGATACAATGTCCAACGTTCCTACCACAGTCAGGGTTCTTCAGAGGGGTCTGTTAGATTGATCCTTTTTACTTTGTGGTTATAAATAGTCCAATAGCTTTATTTGTAGATCTGCAATACAGTCTTCTCTTGCAAGATCTTACCAGTATGTCCTGAATATAAGTGCGGAGTTTCAACTTTTGTTAAACAGCACTTAGTGACCACATGAAACATGGGTGGACCAGGGCTCACCCAATAAAAATTCAATACATAGGCCCTGCAGGGACAATGGTCCCAGTGCGTTTTGTCGGGTGTGACTTTGTCTAAGGCATCATTCCTTTACTGTTAAGTCTGTACGTTTTCTGCTGTGTGCCCTTATATACTATGTAGAGAACTGTAACTCTGTGAGGATCTGCCGCAATACCGGATGTGAACGATAGGTGGCAGTGCACCATCAACACACTGACAACTGCAGCAATATAACCTTACACAACAAAAGCATACTGGATTATGCAACAATCCTGTATAAACACTTACAACACACTCAGGACTTCTGCTAAAACTCAAGGCAATCAAGACTAAAAGAAAACCAAGCCTTGAACATGCAAGTTTTTTTAGTGTGTTTTGTGTTCTCCTGGGAGAATCTAGCACCATGAAATTTGTCACCATGAAAGAGTCCTGAACCAAGCAGCCCTTGTGGCTGATGTTCGATATAAGCTGTTGGTCAGCCATCTGAATCACATGACTGCAAAATCCCAGATTTATGCCATGGAGCCTAAATTTACGGCACTTGTATTTTGATGGGAATCTCGATGGGTGCCAGAGATTCCTGATCTAGATTCGCCTGCAGTTCGAGCTACAAGCAGCATTGTTCCCCACAGGGCAGATCAAAGTGGGACATGTCATCTCCCTGCTGCCTGGCCAGGCTTTGGCCTGGGTCACACCACTTCATGAGAAGGACAATCTGTGTTTACCCACATTGAAGCAGATCCTTGTGGCTCGCACCACCAATGCCTCCACGAGACTGACTCAGATTGATCAACATAGTTGCTCAATTGCCCAATATTCCATTGATTTCCAGACTCTTGCAGCATAGATCAGATGGAAAGACTGTCGAGTTCATGTGCAGCGGCCTTCCAATCACCCAGGATGGTATCGTTTGCATTCATCTTGATACCTGCATTTAGGAGTATCAGTTTCAGCAGAGAGAAAGGACTCCTCGCCATCTACCATCAGCTCATCATATTTGTGCTATGTCAGCTGAAAGAATCAAGGAGCCCATCATCATCATCATCATCATTTATTTATATAGCCCCAGCAAATTCCGTAGCGCTTTACAATTGGGAACAAACATTAATAAAACAATACTGGGTAATACATACAGACAGAGAGGTAAGAGGGCCCTGCTCACAAGCTTACAATCTATAGGACACTGGTAGTTTGAAACACAAGGGCACGTGTTACGTCATATTGCACATTGGACCAGCTAGAATGCAAAGGTAAAAAGTATTGAGTGGGCTATGTGATTAGCTGGTTGAGGAATATCATAAGCTTGCCTGAAGAGGTGGTTTTTCAGAGAACGCTTGAAGGTTTGAAGACTAGAGGAAAGTCTTATTGTGGGAGGGAATTCCACAAAGTGGATGCAGCCCGTAAAAAGTCCTGTAACCGGGAATGGGAGGATGTGATGAAAGTGGAAGAGAGACGCAGATCTTGTGGAGAACGGAGGTCTCGAGTTGGGAGATATTTTGAGACAAGTGAGAAGATGTATGTTGGTGCAATTTTGTTGACGGCCTTGTGTGTTAGTACAAGAATTTTATATTGGATTCGTTGAAATACAGGCAACCATGCAGCTAAGGAGATTTGTATTGCCCTAGGGTGAGAAAACTTACTGCAGAGAAATGGGTGAAAGAATGAGTGCAGGAAAATTCAACAATCTGAGCCATCAGGAAACAGGTTTGCTGACCAGGACAGGGGGTGAGTCCATGGACAATTGGGGTAAATCTTCCTCCACATTCCTTTCTGCGCTTTATGCTGTCCATTGACCTCTCCTGGTTCTAATAATGAGGCAAATGTTTTGCGGAAGCCGTGGATTTACGAAACAAAACTCCAGCTTTTGGTCTGATGTGTGTTGATTCCAGTAACTTGGAGCTGATCTCATTCAGTACCATCCACACCCCCAAACTGATGGCAATCTGCCGGAAATCGCTTATTTTCTGCAATTTTTTATCCTGACCTGCTAATTTGCAAACCGCTGATGTATAAAATGGCAAACTAACAGTAAACCTCTGGAAACCCACTGTTTTCAAAAGTGCCACATTACACCTCACTGTCCCAGTTTTTAAACATTATAAAAGTACAAATCACTAGATGTATGAAGCTGCAGATTTGCAAAGTATCCAAAAAATAGAGGTACCCTTCCATGCTGCTTAGCATCGATCCTGGGCCTCTACAGGAGGCCTGAACAAACGGGCCCCTGTATAGGTCCCCTCCTGGTACCCCTGGTTGGTGGGTACCAGGGCAAAAAAAAGTCAAAATGTACCACCTTAGATAATAATTACAAGTAATAGTGCCCACAAAGTAAAAAAATACTTAAATTGTTACCACATTATTCTAAAATAACGTAACGTGCGCCCGTTAACATGTATTAAATAAATCATGCCCCAAAATAAATAACTAAATAAATATTCTCTCGTATATAGATGCATAAATAATAAACTGGTGCCCACAAAATATATAAATAATAATATGGTTAAGAAGAAAAGCCTGACATGAAGTAACTGTACTGACACAATAGGCAAAAATAACCCGTCTCTCAAGCACAGTGCTGGGCACAAAGAAACCGTGAACCTTAGATTGCATATTGTAGGATACATAAAACAATAAATCTCCCAAAGACGTGTGCCGCAAAGCAGCAGGAGCGCAGTGTTGGTAGCAGAACTGCTTCAGGAGGTGTAGCTGCTGGTCAGGATAGCACTAAGATTAGTTCTCAAGCCAAGTTGAGTGTTTTTATAGCAATTGTCAACTTGATCTGACATCTAAGATCTTTCTTGAAAGATTTTCTTAAAATTCACACAGAGCATTGTAACTGGTTTACAGTCATATTATATATATATATATATATATATACATCATGCATACATACATACATACATACATACATACATATACACACCCATTGATCTGATACTTAGGTCACCAGTAAGGAAGCTTGCATAGGAATGACTGAGGCAAAGGCATGCAACCGGGATTGGTCATGGCTCTCTCTATACTTAATGGACTGGTACAAGAACTAGTGTTAAACCTTCTTGGTCTCCACCCAAGTGCCAGGGAACTGTGTCGATCTGTAGAACTTTAACAACACAAAAGATTTTGGCAAATACTCGTCATTGAAAGTCTTCAGTGGATCTGAGAAGTACAAGTTATAACTTGGAAACTTTACAGCAGGAAATGCAGGTGAGCATTCATACTAATATGGGGGATACATTTGTTTTATTCAGAATATCTATAGTTTATTTTTAATTGGCAATGTTGTAGGAGACATCACCTACACACAACCATCCATTATACATGTACTTTCAGGACTCCCCACACTATCCCTTTTCTCTTCAGTCTAATAGTAGCATCTCAGTCCACCTTCTGTCCCAAATGTCAGCTTCAGGCTTCTGTTTTTATTAACTTCACAGTAACTCTGCTGTCTCTCTCTGCTTCAGGTCGTTTTTCTCTCCTCTCACAAACTTGTTGTCTTCCTCCCTTAGTGTCTCTGTCTCCACAGACTCCTCCCTCAGATTTCTCCACACACTGACTCCACCCCCATTTTGACATATTTTTCCTCTCCCATGGAACAGGCATATACACTAGGCTGGATAGCATAACTTGTGTGTAATCATTCTGCGCATGCCCAAAAAGTTGGCACATGCATCTGTGCCTATGTAGACTTGCGAGATTCTGTCACTTAGGCGCGACTGGAGAGGAGGGATGGGGCAGGGGTATTCTGACATTGGCTGAGTACAGTAAAGGCGTGTTTACGCAACTGTGGCTCATGCAAAACACAAACACACCTGTTAGGAGCTGTATCTTTTGCACCTGCAAAAGAAATGTTATTTTTTGTTATTTGCTATTCAAACAAAAATCTCACACTTGAAACAAAATGGCGTCCGTTTGTTATTTTAACTCTTTATCGCCGTTATTACCCTACTACCCACAGCCCAGGGGTAGTAGGAAGAGCCCTAGTGTTTATTAATGTTTATTCTAAGTTAATAGGTGGAGGAACCTGTGTTCGCAGGGCACACTTACTAGCCAAGTCCAATAGGCACCCTCAGCTGTGATTTTAAAACCTCAGACGGTTTGCATAAAATTGCATCCGATGTGCGGCAGTTTTGAAAGACGCAAACTGCACGCGGTTTAGAACAAGCCGCATGCAGTTTGTAGCAAACCGCTGGTTTGGAACACGAACATTGTGCACAAACAGTTTTTTTATTTAGCCCTTTGCCGTACATCTAAGTTTTGACTTACATCTAGCTTTAAGGTACGCCTTTTAGAAGGTGTATGTGTTTATGATGATAACGGTCACATCTGTGTGCTGGATGCTAGATTTAAAGTTGTACTTTCCTAAGATTTGTGTCTAGACATAGTTTTGCAGCTACCTTGTGTCCGCATTGTAGTGACCAATTGTAAAGTCAGGAACCTTTTATAGACCTCATACACAGAACGCATGTGATTTTACTGATCTCGTCAATCGTGTTCTGTAAATCACTATTTGTTATATTGCACTGCTAGTATGGATCCCAGGTCACAAAATCGGCACCGTGCCTTGTGATCTGCAGGTTTGATGTATGTTTTTTACTTTCATAGACGGCACCGCTTAAAAGCCACACCAAAATATGTATTTTAAATCATGGATTACAAAATCTGTGAAGATGAATCTATACTTACTAACAGCAGTCATATTCAGTAAATCCAATTAAACACATATTATATTGGTGTTACTTAATAAAATATAATTACTCCTAGTATTTGTTATGCACACCTTTACTCCAGTGACCTGGGCGCAGCAGAAATTAGCTCTGATACAATATAACATATATAGTAAAAGGTATACCACACACATCCATTCCCGCCAACATTCCCAAATGGAAAATCAGGACAATTTAGGATATTCCTATTCAACCTCCATCCAGCTAAACCACAACTATAGTTTGAACTCTCTGCAAAACAGAGAAGAGAAAAGAAGAGTGTTAATGATGTTTGTTGGTAATATTTTATGGAAGGCTCTAGGAGGTAATAAACCCACTAATAGTAATGTCTGACTGCGGAGACCAGTGACGCCCAGATGTGACATAAGGGTGACAATGACCTCACAGGAAGGGTAGAATACCAGGATGTTACTGTAAGTACAAGGACATTTATATAGATGCGTATATCAGTATGTGATTTATTCATATAATAACATGCAGTTACACAATAATCATTAATTACAGCAGTGGAGGAAGGATAATATCTGTGTAATTCTGTGTTCTTTGTAGGAAGCTTCTTTCTGTTTCATTACACGGGTCTAATTTTCATCTCAGACTGTTTGTAGGAGTAATTATACCCCTTGCCAGAGTGCCAGTTAATGCCATCAGCAAAGGAGTCATGCTGTCCAGGAAGGTACAGTCCATTAAGGTTTGCATGATGGCAGACATTATACCACCAGGCTCCCTTGTACAACTGGACACAATTTCTTGCATCTGCGTCGTTGTCCTGGTCCACGGTGGAGAACATCATCCCCTTGTGAACTTTCAGAGAATCTCCTAAACAAAATGTACAATAAGGGTTATATATAAATGTGCACAACTGCTGCCCCCTGGAGGGAATGGGCTGCTAGAATTTAGGGAGTTAGTATCATAGACACCGATCGTTTATTCATTTTGTTCAAACCATTTAATGATTGCGAACATGTATACACAACGGATGGGTTCATAACTTTCAAATGGTTATGTCTGCCAAATCCATGTGTTACTTGTAATAAACATTGTTTTGGTGTAAACAGGATGGTAATTGAACCACCACAAATAAAAAGCAGGTCTGTAGGATTCCCAGACACAAAGCTCATGCTGAAACGCGTCGCAAGTAAGAAGCAACCTATCCAGCCACCAGTGTGCCGGTGATAACCAGACTCAGGACAGTCTTCCTGGGAAATTGGACATCATGGCCCTGATTCATCAACGGACGCATACTGAGCGCAATGTGCATTTGTTTTAAAATGTAGGCAGTTCGGGTATCCGTACATCCAAATTCAACAAGGAGCAGATCTGAAGATACGTGCATACATTTTACTAGATGTTTAGAAGGAGGATGATATCATTTTATATATATGAGCAGCACTCACTGAGAATCGCTGCTTCAGTATATTCTATTCATAATCATCATCATCAACATTTATTTATGTAGCACCAGCATGCTCCGTAGCACTTTCCAATTGGAAACAAACACAGTAATAAAACAATACTGTTTGGTCAATTGTGGTATAAAGTTACGACACTGCCATCCAGAGCTACACACGCGTTACGCGCCAATGTCATTTGTTTAAACATCACTATCAACACTGTCGTTCCTTACCTGCATCACCACTCAGAAAGTCTCCAAGGATCAATTTGTATTTCTCAGATTCTCCCATAACTTTGAAAGATTTGTAAGTAGCAGAATATTTGTTATGGTCAAAGTCTTGCAGATCAACACGTAGTTCCCATGTACCTGCAATAGGAGGAAACAAATTAATGTCTAAATAGTTTTCCGACAAGAGCAAACATTAACAACTACTCAGGATTGACATGTGAACTTCATGTCATACAGAGGTTCTTATAACACCACAATATCCCTGCATGAGTTTGACAGTAGGCTCACATCACTATACTGTGCTGCTGGAGGACTCTGCTCCTTCCATTATCTAACTCTGTCTGTCTTCCCACTCGTCCCCATTTCCCTCCTCACATCATGTCACTGTCCCTGTCACATCACCAATCTCCTGATATACTCTGCTGGGGGACCCTGCTCCTTCCACTATATAACTCTCAGTCTGTGGCTTCCTGCAGCCTCCATTCCCCTCCTCACATCATGTCACTGCCCCTGTTACATGCAAAAGATCAGACCCTCATCTAGTCTCAAATGCATCTTACATGTTTCCATCTTATTCTGTTACCTCACACAAGAAACACTCAAACAAATCTACCATGGTCAAGAAAAATTACAAATAAATCATATGAAATCCTAGGGCTAGATTTACTAGACGTTTTCAATCTGCCACACATAGGCAAACAATTCTACATCACAGCCTCAAACTGCCCTGTAGTAAATGCTGCGGTTTAGAGCACTAAAAGCAATTTTAAGTAAATTTACCCCCTAGTGATCATTACCTGATGATGTTAACATGTGAAGATTGTCATTCCCCAGCCAGAACTCAGTCAGGCGGCTGCCAAACCCCATCTTGTAGGACTTCCAGTCACGCAGGAAATCAACTGAACCATCGTAACGTCTTTGAAATATCTATATTAAGAAAACCAGAAAGGGAATGAGTCCTAAAGCTACACAGCAGCGACATTCAGAATTCAAACTCAGGGACTTTGCAGTTCTAGTCTACTGACTAATTTATCATGTCAGAGATATCGGGTGAAGAAAAGTTACATAAACTGGGATAAGGCGACACAGATGGGGCTCAGAAGAGACAGATTCACTATTTATCAGTCCGGCTCAGTGACCTGATTACAAGTGGCCCTCATGCTGAAGGTGGTTGTCCCACCAACTCCTTCAATGACCAAACTTTACTTTCAAAACTTTTCAGCTATCAGCATTACACCATCACAGGTGCCACCAAGGTGAGTAACTACTGACCCATCCAAGTCCCAACTGCAGGAATCTTGTAGGTTATATAAGTGGGTGGGTGGGAGGTATGGTTATTGGGAGAATTTACATTTATTTAAAGTTTAGTAATAATGTCATTTATAACCTTATATTATGTAGTAAGCGGGGTTGTGCTTGTGGGCAAATGATTTTTGTTTTGAAGACCAAGAAATTCCCTGAAGGCATGAACTGGATATTTGTAGGAGATTTCTGCAGACAGACTTACAATCCAGCCACCACCATCAGTGTGCATGTCACACAGGACTCTCAGTGGGGTCTTCCCATCCGGGTATATTGTGTACCAGTCACTGAGAGTCTCTCCATGATCCTGCAGCTCCTTACAGTTCCTGGCAGCTGAGAGATAGGAAGCAGAATATTACAGTGACTAAATAATATAACTAATTCTATCTGAGAGCATAAATATGATGGAAGGAATTTGAGCTCCGATGCTGCCACTCTGGAACATTGTATGTCTTCCCTGTTACCTTCAGACGTCTTGGATTTAGGAACGTTTTTTCAATATTGTCCTCTCTCATCCTATACAATCTCAGGGTAGACAGGACATAAGGGGCATTGACCATGAGCAGATAACATTCTGTCTATGCTGTGAGGCAAAACACGGCATTGGGGATTATTAGTCCTTTAAACAATAATAGGTCACAGCATGGACTGAAGCTACCAACAGGGCAGTATCTAAAAACAGGTTAAAACGTTGACTTCAGAAACATTTTGGAATATTTTCCTTCTTACAACATTCCCTTACTTAAAAAGTAAGTGCAAATTTCTGTTTATTACGACTAAATAAAATATTAAATCATTTATAGACCCAGTATTAGATGTTCGAGAGAACCTCGTTTCCGCCCTGGTTTCCGCCCCCTCCACTCCACTGAAACTGCCCTGGCTAAAGTCACCAATGACCTCCTCTCTGCTAAAGCCAGGGGCCACTTCTCCCTTCTCATCCTCCTTGACCTCTCTGCAGCCTTTGACACCGTTGACAACCCCCTCCTCCTTCACACCCTCCAGTCTTTCGGCCTCTCCGGCCCAGTCCTTTCCTGGTTCACCTCTTACCTTACTCACCGATCCTTCTCTGTCACCACCTCTAGGTCTCTCTCCCCCCCGTCCAGCCTTCCAGTCGGGGTCCCTCAAGGCTCTGTTCTGGGACCCTTACTCTTCTCTCTATACACCTCCTCCCTGGGTGAACTCATCAGATCCTTCGGCTTCAGCTACCACCTTTACGCTGACGACCTCTCCTCTCCTGATCTCTCTCCCTCCCTCCTCTCTAGGGTGTCCACCTGCCTCTCTGCCATCTCCTCCTCGATGTCCTCTAGATTCCTCAAACTTAACCTCGCCAAAACCGAGCTCATAGTTTTTCCTCCCTCTCATACCTCATCCCCTTCTGACCTCTCCATCACTGTCGACAACACCTCTATCTCCCCTGTCCCCCAAATTCGCTGCCTTGGTGTCATCCTTGACTCCTCTCTCTCCTTTGGCCCCCTCATCCTCTCTCTTGCTAAATCCTGCCGCTTCCGGCTGCGTAACATCGCTCGCATCCGGCCCTTCCTCTCCCAAGACGCCACCAAATGTCTCATCCACTCTCTGATCATCTCCCGCCTGGACTACTGCAACCTCCTCCTCACTGGCCTCCCCCACTCTCATCTTGCTCCCCTTCGATCTGTACTTTACGCTGCCGCGAGGCTTATTTTCCTTTCTCGCCGCTCCTCTTCTGTCTCCCCCCTCTACCTAGCCTTTCACTGACTCCCAATCCCCTTCAGAATCCTCTTTAAGCTCCTCACACTCACCTACAAGGCCCTCGACAACTCCACTGCACCCTACATCTCCACCCTCCTCTCTATTCATGCTCCATCCCGCCCTCTCCGTTCTGCCTCTGACCGTCGCCTCTCTTCCCCCCTTATAACCTCCTCCCACGCGCGTATCCAAGACTTCGCCCGCGCTGCCCCCCTCCACTGGAACAAGCTCCCTCCCTCCATCAGGACTTCCCCTAATCTGTCCAGTTTCAAACGGGCCCTAAAAACCCACCTTTTTCTTAAAGCCTTTCTGTCTCCCACTTAACTTCCTACCTTATCTTCTACCTCCATCCCCCTACTCTCCCTCTCTCCCCTGCGTCTCTCTGTCTGTCCACCCCTCCCCTTAGATTGTACGCTCCTCTGAGCAGGGCCATCTCTCCTCCTGTTTCCACCACTTCTAACTCTGCTCTCCAGCTACTTAGCCCTCCTCCTCGAGGGTCCTCCACCCCACGTCCACTCTCGCTCCCTCCTCCCCCCTGGGGGTCTCCCTGTCTTCCGTGCCCTCCTTCTTGGGCCCCGTCATTTGCGGATCCTACCTCCCCCTTCCCCGTCCTCTCTAGCTGTGCATTGAGCTTACGAGTTGCTGTGTTTACTGTACTGTGCTGTCTCCCATTGTATTGTAATTTGTTTGTCTCTGTACGGCGCTGCGGACGCCTTGTGGCACCTTATAAATAAAAATTAATAATAATAATAATAATAATAACCTCACCGTACATAGATTCGGGTAGGGCTGGGTCTCCCTTATCCCCTGTAGACAGAAATAAAAATGCAGACAATGATGAATAGGCTGAAGATAAATGTGACAATATTTCAAAACAATGTAATTACATCGCTCTTTTACCTTTTTGTCCTTGTAGCCCTGGAATACCCGGATCTCCTGCAGTAAAATGATATATAACAATGTTACTATACAAATACCAGTGTTTATAAACACATATTTTATGCCTGCACTTTGGGCGAAAATGAGTCCAGGTATAAATGAACCTCATCAAGTATAAACAAGTCTCTAATAATGATTAATTGCTATTGGATACTTAGTTAATCATCATCATCATCATCCTTATGTATATGGGGCCACAGAATCTGCAGCACCTCACAATCAACAAAATATAAACAGAAAAAAATACAGATAAGGGACAACAGAAACAATATAATCAGTAAAACGTCATACAGGAAACAATAGAGAATGCAACTATATAAGACGACATAAATAGAACAAAAGGAAACATTACAAAGAGGATGAGGATATAGGAAGTAGAAAGGGACAAACTTCGAGAGTTAACATTAAGAGGATTAGGGTATAAAATAGAGACGATAGAGGTGGAAATATGTTAGAAATAAAAAATATTCAACAACCTCATTAATAGAAGAAACAGAACAAAAAAACAAAAACAAGGTCACTCACTGGTACGAAGCTCAGAAATAAATTTATATATCGCTCTTCTCGCTTGAGTACCAATGCGATGATGTCACTACTCTTCCGTTATAATAATTTACAGCAGATTATCACAATCTAAAGTTTACAAATTTACGGAACCAGCAGCTCTCTAGGTGTTGAAGAACTACAAGTCCCAGCTTGCCCTGACAAAAGCCAGCAGGGCGTGCTGGGAATTGAGACCCACAACAGCTGTAGCTCCGTATGTTACATAAGTTTAATATAGATCATGAATATTTATTAGTTAATATTTGGTAATAAACTCATTGGTATTGAGAGTTACCTTTGTTCCCGGCTGGTCCAATTTTCCCAGGTTGTCCCATAGATCCTACCTCTCCTAAAATTAAAGACAATAATGTGAACTAAGCACATTAACAAAGAACTTCCATTAAATTATTTCAATAGTTTTAATATAGGATTCATTCATTTAAGAAAGGTTTATTGTGGACATGACTTTACCTACACCCAGAAATGTACAATGGCCCCTACCATTCAGTTTAGTTAATTGAGATATGCAGATAAATATATGTTTATCCTTTAGCTTTGTTCAATGTAAATATGAAGAGATGACTGTATAATAATGTTCATGCAGCAGGACTTTACTTGGCTTTTATGAAGGTGTTACTAAATCTATTTGCAGAGCTTACCATTCATTAAGAAGGTGCTGTTTTGCCTTTGTTAGATAAAATCGTTACCTCCTCCCAATTCTTCTGTCTATATAATACCCCCTCCAAACACACCATCTTGAGGGTGTAGCAGACTTTGTGCCTGTATACATTAAACACATTTTGGAATCATGGTAAATAACATGATGGGTTACAGCCCATGTTGTGCTCCTGTATTTGTACCATGTTATTACATAAACCTTACTGAGTTTTTTGTATACATCAATAATAGTGATCTGACCTTTCTCCCCCTGTTGTCCAGGATCTCCTCTCAATCCATCATGTCCAGGGGCTCCTGGGCACCCTCTGATGATCGTCAACTTGTCCGATTCTCCGATTCCCAAAACTTTCACTTCTACCACACAGCCACGACAAACACAATGTCAGAGATCATAGGGATGAAGTACACAACAGTGACAGTTGTAAGACTGGTTATTAGAGATGAAGATCACAGATCTGACGGTTAATCATGTAGGTGTGTACACATGAATCGGCATGCTAATCGTTGGTGAAATAGCTACAGAAATCACATCTGAAGTAAGATGGCATAGGTGTGTATCCAGCTAACACTTGAATCATTGACTTCACTAAAAGGAGAGATCCATTCCTGGTAAGAGTTAATCCCCACATAGTTATCTGAGGAAATCCTGAAAACACACACTGTTACTCTGTGTTGCTGAGGCTTTAAAGACACTCTTATTATTGTAGTATAGAATGTATTCATATATTCCTCTAGGAAAGATCTTTATGAATCCCTTTGAAGTGCAACTTCTATCTTGAAAATAAAGACTGTCGAATGTTTGTGCCTATGGTGTAATCAATGAATTGCATTATATTGTTTAAATGATAATGTTAATGACTAGGGTCCCATTGTTTAGGCTCTATGACATCATGAAGAAAAGCTGTTATCTTAGACTTATTCTTTGTCGCTGTGACTTACCTGGGCAGGTGCTCTCTGCGGCACAGAGCGTAACGCTCAGCAATAGGACGGTGAGTGCACAGGAGATCCTCATGTCTGAGAGAAACTTACTGGGGTCTTCAACTTCTAGTCTTGTATAACAATATAACGTCCGTAACATTACACAGCTGTACCACACCCAGGCTGTTTGTGGAATGTTGTTAATAGTTTTGCTTTATGCATTGGGACCTCTCTCTCCAAACCGGACATTCATGTCAGCTCACATTCAGCTTAAACCTCTTAATAACCAAGTATTTTTCTGCAACCAGATTCGGGATTTTTAAAATCAGTAAGAGCTATGATTGTTTTTTTTATATTATCATACAGTAAATGTCTAGTTTTTATAATTAAACAATAAAATCCCACACGGAACATGAAAAATATGTCAGAGACACATTTTGTTACAATGCCATTGTTTGCTAATTAAAAGCATATAAATCCATGTGGTGGCTGTATATTGAGAAGGCAGTTAAAGGGTTACTGGCTTGCTGGCAGCGCTGGTAGTTATAGGGTTAAAGACCAGTTTATGATACCATTCTTCAGGTGTGGAATCTTTATGTGTGTCTGAGGGTGGGATATTCTGCTCATGGCATTTTAGCCCTCCCCTCAGATGTTTTATTAGTAATATATTGAACTCTTTGTTTGTTATGTGGTCACTAGCTGTTCATAAGCAGAACGATATAAATTCTTTGTACCAGCTTTGTCTGTTCGGTTCTTCCGTCACTGTTGGTGGCATGCCTTGTTGCAATAAATGGATAATACTTAACCAATATCTGGACAAATTAATTTCTTCATCAACATGATATATAAAGTGTACCAGGTGGCTTAACAAACTGGAGGCAGACTTTCTGTGAGTAGAACCAATATTTACCATACTTCCCAACCAGTACTATTTTTGTCCAAATGCGTGGACAACTAAACGGCCAGGGGTTTTGGAAAGTTGGGGTGGCCTCGATTTAATGTGGGCATGATTCAGTAGATTAGAGTTTGTCAAAACTGGGGGCTGATTTAGGAGTATTAAAGGTGGGAGATATTTGAGGATAGAGGCCACAGAATGGGCAATGTACGTCTGTTGCTTCTATGGGAATGACTTCCTCTTTACGTGCCAACTACAATCATTTTGCCACACTGACCACTCGCAATTGGAAGGTTCTGGGGATGTTTAACCATTTTGGCCACTTCCGCCCACTTAATGCTGACATGCAAACCAAAGATACCTTATATTTCACATGATAGAACCACTAAAGGCAACAACTACTAAGTCAATCAGACAACAACAGTTAGGGAGTACAACCTTTTATTATGCAAAAATACAAATGCTATAAAATATAATATATAAATGCCTGGCAGGTTTACCACACCCACTTTCCTTTACCCCACTAACCAAAGTCTGCAGTCACCTTAGTTCTCTTATCCCTTGAGCCTCTCTGCTTGGCCCGACAGTCTCCCCTCTACCAACATGGTAGGGATCAAGCCCAAGATCTTCCTGCTCCATCAGTCCCACCATGTATTAGGGTTCAGGGTTTCAGGGGTCTTCAACAGTGACTCAGAATTCATTCTAGCAGAGCCTAAACTTCAACTGTCCCAAACAAAACACAGACCCTCCTTCAGGAACCCTCCTTTTAATATCCCTGGTCTAGGGTGGTCTCTGTTACATAACATTGATTGCTATATACAATTCCCTAAGATATACAATTAGTATTTTTTCTGAGGTGCAACTACTAGATGTGAGAATTGAAAGAACAACAACAACATAAAATAAAGTATATATAGTGTGAAGTCAGAAAGTGTTAATTAAAACCATAATTCGATCCAAGAACAGTTTGGTGACGAACAATGCCTTTTCCAGCATGATGGAGCACCTTACCATAAGACAAAAGTGATAACTAAGTTGCTCAAGGGTCAAGATATCGAAATTTTGGGTCCATGGCTCCCCAGACTTTAACCCAATTGAGAATTTGTGGTAAATCCTCAAGAGGCGGGTGGACAAACAAAAACCCACAAATTCTGACAAACGCCAAGCACTGATTAGGTAAGAATGGGCGGCCATCAGTCAGTATGTGGCCCAGAAGTTGATTGACAGCATGCCAGGGCGAACTGCGGAGATATTCAAAAAGAAGGGTCAACACTGCAAAAATTACATAAACTTAATGTAATTGTCAATAAAAGCATTTGACACTTATGAAATGCTTGTAATTATACTTCAGTATATCATAGCAACATCTGACAAAAAGGTCTAAAAACACTGAAGCCGCAAACTTTGTGAAAACCAATACTTGTGTCATTCTCAAAACTTTTGGCCATGACTGTAAATATATGCAGGACTTTGCAATCAATTTCTAAAACCCTTCAGTCAATAAATGAAATGTAACGGCTTCAGCGTGTGATTAACTTCAACGTGGTTACATAACGATCAATAACTTTTGATGTTCTCCAAGTTGTGTATAATGTATTAGTTATAATGTGAGTATACAACACCTGACTTCCTGCCGTTGTTTAAACCACATTCACAGTTTTGCCCGACCATTTGCAGGATTATGGATTATGCCTACTATAACTTACTGTTCGCCCTATTAGATTGTTCATTATTCCTTCTAATTAATAAGAGGTTGTATGAGCAAAAAAAATACTTACATTTTCTTAACCGAAAAATAAACATTCCAGGATTTGTTACGTCGGCGGCGAAGTTCTGAAACATCTAAAATGCCCAAATGATAATACCCCAATATAACATATCTTAGTGATAATTACCAACAAGGTCAAAAATTCAAGTAATACCTCCTATGATTATTTCCCAGAAATGTCGAGTAAGATGACTTGTAGTATTCATGTAATCATTCTATTCCATTGGATACTCATCTGATTCCTGTTAAGTCAGTAAGCAGAGTAGTACTTTCCCCCTCTCCATGTCTTCTCCTCCTCTTCCACCCTTGTGGACCAATCATCTTATTACATCACTGCCCTGGCAGCACTCACTGTCAACTTTGAAGTAAACAGACGCATGTACCTGTGGTTTGTGATTGGTTACCTCTAGTGACCAATTAGATAGAATTGTCACGTCCAGTGTGCCACCCACATCAGAGTTTGCAGCTCTTCCCCTCCTCCCCAGAAATCGTTCCAGAGGGTCAGAAGAGGGAGAGGGTTGATATTAATTTAAAAAGGGTTAAATTAAACAATTAAAAACCTGGTACTTATCAGGTGTTTCAGTGGACCCACAGACATGTGAGGGCAGATGGGGTTTAACCATAACTGAAACATTTCCATTGTGTTTGACTGAGGCAAATGCACCGTAACAAAACAGTATTCATAATAATAACAATAATTTAATGATTTTATCATTTACGCATATGAGACAATTAGGAAAAGGAATCCTGCCCACAATCAAAAGTACTATATAAAAAAAATAAGTTCAACTGCACCTCTGATGTGCAGAAACTGAGCCCTTACAACTTTGTGCTTAAGACCTGGGGAGCAATCACTCTACGGCAAAGGGGGGCCGCTAAACCTCTGGCCTTTCAGGAAACGTATGTTGAAGACACACTCCACACCTATCATTGCTTACATTGTGTAATGTGTTTGTAAACAAGTGTATCTAAACAGTTAAGATACTGTATATGTGTAACAACCCTAAATCCTGTGTGATATTTATGTTTGGAAACGTGCCTTGTGTTTCCAAAGGAAGTAATCTTATACATAAGGTTAAAGTTAATAACATCACCCTAGTTGGACAGTATTATTATAATATAAAGAAGTTTCATATGCACACATCCATCATTTGAGGGTTAACTAATCCCATGATGAATTTCTTAACGAAATTTGTTAAAATAGAGCGATCCCAGGTGTCCTCTCGCGGGCTGGTTTTGCAGTGTAAAGCTGTGGTGAAAGGCCGGTCTGCGGTACGCTTGACAATGGTTGAAATTGGACCTAAAGGGTGAGTAAACGGCATGCTAAGATGATTTATTTTCTGACAAGACGCGGAGAGTTATGGTTTTTGTCACTTGCTGTACTGCCTTCTTTCGATGTCCCCATAGAGGTCTATGGGGTCGGTGGTAATCTCTGGTAACTAGGTTAGCATTGAAAAAATCTGTGATTTCATAAACATTAACCCTGTAATAAATTGAGCGAAATGTCGAGAGCGCTATTCTCCAGCGAAAATTGTTTCTCCCCCGGAATTTTGGCTTATCAACGTTTCAGAAATTAATCCCATCATATGGTAGCTTTGCAATTTCTCTACTACATTAAACAGGTCTCATCTTCATCTACGTATATTTGTAGAAGTACTTCCATACTTTGTGTGTGTACCAGTTGATACCAATTACGCTGTCGACCCCTGTTTTGTATTGTAGTTTGTATGCTCCCTTGAGGAGTTGAGTTCAGTTATTATTTTCACATCATTGTCCTGGTCGGGGGTGCTGAAAAATTTGTTTTTGGGAAAGGTCGTGACGTCCCCTAGAGTAACATGAATAAAACCTTATTAGACACCTGTCAGGGTACATAAAGAGACATCATAGATGCAGGATGTCATGATGTAGTACCAGCCCACAGTAGAGATGGAACTAGCGAGCTGTGGGCCCTGGTGCAGGGAGACAGGGAGAAGGGAACCAGGGCCCCCAACCCTCTGCATCTGACATGCAGTGGGCCTCATTATATCCATTGTCCCCGTGCACTGTACATGCTGCACCAATGGTATTTCCACCACTGGCTCACAGGCTACTTAGCATGGCAATGAAATCAGAGTTTCCCACGCTACAGCCAATCAGACACAAGTAGCTCTGATTTGCTGACGGAAGAAAGAAAATTCTTTATGGATTAAAGAGTATACTGAACTAATCCACCACTCAGTGCTCGTGGTTTTTTTTTCTTTCCTACTTTTAGGTATGTTTGTAGAACTACATGTTTCATAGGGCTCTGGCTGTTGGGGCATGCTGAAACTTGTAGTTCCACAAGCTCCAGTATGCACCGACAGTCATGAGCATGCTAGTGCTTGTAGTTCTACAAGAGTCGACATGCCCCAAGCAGCCAATGTCTGTCAGGGCATGATGGCACTTGTAGTTACACAAATATACATATTTCAGCAAGGGGTTGGTTGCCATTTTTTGTGGGCCTGTGAATTCCACCCATGCTAACCAGACTGGGATTGAAATCCCATTATAATGGAGATTGAACATGGGTCTCCCTATTATAGTGTGACCTGCATAGCCTGATGCTTGTTGCAGCTTTTATAGAGAAATCCCACATTCATTGTTCCCCTGCCCTGGCTGTAGCACTGGAGCTGGCTTCTTATTTTAGGGAGGGCACATGATCACCTCTTCCCACTCTAGAATACAAGACTTCTCCCGAGCTGCCCCCCTTCACTGGAACGACCTCCCGAGCTCCATCCGTCTCTCACCCAATCTGTGCTCCTTCAAGCGGGCACTTAAAACTCACCTGTTCTTTAACACCTACCAACCATCCACTTAACCTCTCACCTCTTCTGTTTCTTCCCTGGCTCCTTTTTACTCTCCCCTTTGCTTCACTGACTCCCTCTTGTGCCTGATTCTGTTTACCCTCCCTTAGGGTGTAAGCTCGTATCAGCAGGGCCCCTCTCCCCTCCTGTCTCCATACCTGTTCTTCCGCTCCGTCTTTACAGTATTTGCCTGCCTGGAGTTTCTGAAGTTCTGGTACTTTGTGTTTATTGTTCTGTATTGTTTTACCCTGTATAGTCTACTGTTTGTACCATGTACGGCGCTGCGGATACCTTGTGGCGCCTAACAAATAAACAATAATAATAATAATAATAATAATAATAATTTATTTAATTAAATCTTTTTTCTTTCTTTTTTTCAACACACTAAAATACATCAGCAGATGTCACCTACTCAAAAAATGGTTCCAACTCCTGGGGCATGCTTCACTTACAAGTCTATGACCTTACTATGCATAGCTTGTAAATACCCCTACTATACAAAAGTACAGGCTATGCAAGCCAAACATAAATGAATACACCTTTTGGTGGGAGGGCAGGGGAGTTTGTTGTTAATTTCTTAATTAATTTCTTTAAAGTTTATTTTTGTTACTAGAAGCTCTTTGCTCCTTTCCATCAACTGACGGATATAACGCATCTCCTTACTGCAGACACCTCCCTCCTTCTTATCCGTCATGCCGCCAACACCCCTAATAATGGCATTTCATTAATATCCAGTAACAGCTAGTTCAAATTTGGTGACATCATGGCAAGTCCCAGGCAGTGGGTACAGAAAGAAGAGGGGAATTATTGGCAAGCAGTGAGAAAGTAATTAATTAGAATGTGCACAGAACATGTTGGGAGTAAATAGTGCTTGTAGCTGTAGTACCCCCACTGTGTTGTCAATGACGTCAAAAAGAGTAACCTTAACTTAACTGCTACAGCCTGGTCTAATTATGCGATGCATGTTCTCTATATTGAGCACTGGGTGAAAGCCCATTTTGGGCGAAATTTGGGCTTCCAAGTTTCACTATCATTGGCAAAGTTTCAGTATTTTGGGGGCATCTCACCAGGAGTTGCGAAAAATGGAAAGACTTTTACACTATTTCAGAGGTCGGCTCTTGGTCACTACATATATATGGACGGGTTAAATACCATCTAGGACCATTTCATATAATAAGCGCATTACGATGTTCTCATGAACCAATCTGAATACAAATGTAAAGTTGTGACACCTGAAATACAGATAGACCCAGCATCACCTCATTACTTAGAGAAGACAGGGAAAGAGACTTAAAGAGCAGTATCTTAGGTAAGAAAGTACTGAAGATGTTGTCCAAGTATGTTACTAGGCAGGCAACTTTTATACAGAGATGCAGGCGGTGAAGAATGACTATAATAGGTGCTCTGATCCCAGTCAAATGCATTTAAGCATACATTAATTACCATGCCTGATTAGAAGTCTAAATGCAATGTACAGTTATTAACACACATAGGGCTAGATTTACTAAGCTGCGGGTTTGAAAAAGTGGGGATGTTGCCTATAGCAACCAATCAGATTCTAGCTGTCATTTTGTAGAATGTACTAAATAAATGAAAGCTAGAATCTGATTGGTTGCTATAGGCAACATCCCCACTTTTTCAAACCCGCAGCTTAGTAAATCTAGCCCATAGGGTTCTTGAGCAATTGTCCCTCCAGCTCTCTTTTGCAGTCACACTTCCTGATGTACTGCCTTAGCCATTATATAAAAGTCTGTTGGGTTGAAGATTCTGCGACACTAATCACATTTTAGTGTGACGCCACCAGAGCTGTGCAACTGCACATGCACCAGGATAGGAGAAAAACTAAATCTCCCAGGAATTTCAACTGCTGCTAGGGAGGTGCTAGAGTAGGAGTTAAGCCAGTCTAGTGTATATGTCTGCTCCATGGGGAGGAAAAAGGCGTCAAAATGGGGGTGTAGTCGATGTGTGGAGAAATATAAAAGAGATGAGTTTGAAGACAGACAAGCTGAGGGAGGAAGACACCAAGCTTGTGAGATGAGAGAAAACAGAGCTGAAGCAGAGAGAGAGACAGCAGCACATCAGAAAGAGAGATACTAAGAAGAGAGAAAAAACAGAAACCTGAAGCTGCCATTTGGGACAGAAGAGAACACAGCAACCATTGAATGAAAGTTTAAATAAGGAGCTTTGAATTGGAGGGGTTGCAGATAAGTACAGCTGTTATGTTACTTATTTGCTGGTGGACTGAAATAATAACCATAGACTGAAGAGAAAAGGGATAGTGTGGGGAGTCCTGAAGGTACAGCTATATATTAATAGCATAAGTGCAACTTTTATGAGTGACTTATTTCTACGATGCCTTTGTCTGACTCATATACCAAATTAAAGGTATTGGTTTGTAGATTTGCAGTAAAATATTGGCGTTGCAATCGGTTGCATTGTTTCGGAGTTATATTGCAAAATGTCCACCCGTCGTTTACAGCAATGCATTACCATTGTCCTCTGGAACATGTGACAGTTGGAAATACACTGTGCACCTGCTGGTTGCTCTGGAAGCTGCGACAGTTAGTGAATACTCCCTGTGCACCTGCTGGATGACCTGGAATATGTGACCTGCTGGGTGGTCTGGAAACTGAGACAGTTATTTGCAGCCACACATATATCAGCATGTCCTGCTCAACGGGAGGTTTCTGTCCAACCTGAGCTCGCAAATATAGGGTGCATAAATTAAGGCAAGACATTTCAACAAAATTTCAAAGAGTGATAAGGGAATGGGTTTAAAGGGGAGGGGAGGAGGAGACAGAAGACCAATGCTTATTAAAAAAAAACAGACACATGGCAGAAGAAGGAGGAGCGGGAGACAACAATCAGTCATCTTCCTCTTCCACAGGGCTGTCAATGGTGTTATAGCCTCTTAGCAGGCTATAGCTTAGTCATGGATGTTCATCATCTGCCTTTTTAAAATGAAGCAATTCCTGGAAAGCCAGTTAGCATCCTTAAAACAGTTCATAAGGCGCCACGCCTCCTGGATTGCCCCAATAGTGTGGGTCTCAGGAAATAATTCATAAAATACCGAATGGTATGAAAGGCAAGTCCTGGGCACACTGTCCTTAAGTTCACGTTCCAAAGCATCCAAGAGTGGGACAGTTCCAAAAATATCCTGTGCTCTTTCCCTTCTGGTGACATAGAAGGGGCAGTGAACATATCTGTACAGGTTCCGGGAGTGCATGA
The DNA here is from genome assembly GCF_038048845.1 of Mixophyes fleayi. NCBI lineage: Eukaryota > Metazoa > Chordata > Amphibia > Anura > Limnodynastidae > Mixophyes > Mixophyes fleayi. Next base: position 126,161,537 of record NC_134410.1, on the reverse strand, counting down.
ATGTCCTAAGAGGCAGACCCCCTGGATAGCCATCCATGCAATGTCTATTAGTCAGCCTCTTAGAGGCCACATTCTCCCACACATGTATAGCTGTAGCAGCACGGAGCCCTGAAACAGACTCCATAACGTATTTAGCTCTGATGAGCTTGTAGACAGTTTTTGGCTTCCGCAAGTCTGGTTTAAGTCCCTCTAGATGGTTTTCCATGAAAATTATCCAACATCCAGGTAGAACCAAGGTGTAGTCCAGTTTCTGTCTGACTGTAGCCAGTCTTTCTTGCCAACACTTCAGGGCCACCTCCTCTCCGCCAAACCAAACTTCAAGAATCTTGATAAACTTTGACCTTATTGTGAAGGGGAATGCAGCGAGGGCTAACAGGTGCCACCGCCCAAAGAGCATTGCTTCTGACTTCCAACAGTTGACCTTTGCCCCTGAAGCTCTCGCAGGTCTAGACATATGCTGTCACTAAACACTGGCCAGCAAGGTTTACCACGCCACGCCAACAGTTAAGTATAATGTTTATTCTAAGTTACTAAGTGAAGGAACCTGTGTTCGCAGGGCACACTTACTAGCCAAGTCCAATAGGCACCTTCAGCTGTGATTTTAAAACCTCAGACGGTTTGCATAAAATTGCATCCGATGTGCGGCAGTTTTGAAAGACGCAAACTGCACGCGGTTTAGAACAAGCCGCATGCAGTTTGTAGCAAACCGCTGGTTTGGAACACGAACATTGTGCACAAACAGTTTTTTGATTTAGCCCTTTGCGGTACATCTAAGTTTTGACTTACATGTAGCTTTAAGGTACGCCTTTTAGAAGGTGTATGTGTTGATGATAATAACGGTCACATCTGTGTGCTGGATGCTAGATTTAAAGTTGTACTTTCCTAAGATTTGTGTCTAGACATAGTTTTGCAGCTACCTTGTGTCCGCATTGTAGTGACCAATTGTAAAGTCAGGCACCTTTTATAGGCCTCTGTCACGGCGGTTACCTGTGTTAGCGCCGCTTCCCCGCTCCGTACTGCCGCACTTCCAGGTAGGTCCCGGCGGCAGGTCAGCTGATCTGGGCGGGGAATTCAAACTCCTACTTCAGGCCTGCTCTGACACACTGTAGGTGTCAGAGCAACGTGTTACCTGCATCTGGCTGCACTCCCTGTGCTTTGGCTTCCCTGGTGTTCTCCCTTGTGACTTCTGATCTCTGTGTACCGAACCAGCTATCCTTCAGACCATTCTACTGCCTAACCCCTGGTACTGCATAACAGACGGATCTCTGTGTACCGAACCAGCTATCCTTCAGACCATTCTACTGCCTAATCCCTGGTACTGCATAACGGACGGATCTCTGTGTACCGAACCAGCTGTCCTTCAGACCATTCTACTGTCTAAACCCTGGTACTGCATAACGGACAGATCTCTGTGTACCGAACCGGCTATTCTGGACTACGCTTCTGCTCCTGGGGCTGTACCGTGGATTGACTCCTGCATTCCACCAGTCTCTACTCCAGACTACTATCTTCTGAATATACGGTTAGTGATTTCAGTTATCTATTCTTCTGTGGATCTGACCGTGCCGCTACATGTCCATCTCATAGAACTCTTTCCTTACGTCAGTAGGCTAACCTGGGGGCCGCGACCTGCGGTTCTCCGGCAGCAAAACCCACCCTGCCTTGCGGCGGTTCTTGGAGAAGACCGGGAGGGCCGTTAGACTCCGCGCCCTAGGAAGGCCAGCGTAAATACTGACTAAGGTAACCTTGAAACCTAACAGCCTCATACACAGAACACATGTGATTTTACTGATCTCGTCAATCGTGTTCTGTAAATCACTATTTGTTATATTGCTCTGCTAGTATGGATCCCAAGTCACAAAATCGGCACTACGTCTTGGTGTCTGCAGGTTTGATGTATGTTTTTTACTTTGATAGACGGCACCGCTTAAAAGCCACACCAAAATATGTATTTTAAATCATGGATTACAAAATCTGTGAAGATGAATCTATACTTACTAACAGCAGTCATATTCAGTAAATCCAATTAAACACATATTATATTGGTGTTACTTAATAAAATATAATTACTCCTAGTATTTGCTATGCACACCTTTACTCCAGTGACCTGGGCGCAGCAGAAATGAGCTCTGATACAATATAACATATATAGTAAAAGGTATACCACACACATCCATTCCCGCCAACATTCCCTAATGGAAAATCAGGACAATTTAGGATATTCCTATTCAACCTCCATCCAGCTAAACCACAACTATAGTTTGAACTCTCTGCAAAACAGAGAAGAGCGTTAATGATGTTTGTGGGTTATATTTTATGGAAGGCTCTAGGAGGTAATAAACCCACTAATAGTAATGTCTGACTGCGGAGAGCAATGACGCCCACATGTGACATAAGGGGGACAATGACCTCACAGGAAGGGTAGAATACCAGGAAGTTACTGTAAGTACAAGGACATTTATATAGATGCGTATATCAGTATGTGATTTAATCATATAATAACATGCAGTTACACAATCATCATTAATTACAGCAATTAGAGTTTCTGTTTCATTACACGGGTCTAATTTTCATCTCAGACTGTTTGTAGGAGTAATTATACCCCTTGCCATGGTACCAGTTAATGCCGTCAGCAAAGGAGTTATGCTTTCCAGGAAGGTACCGTCCGTTCAGGTTTGCAAGATGACAGACATTATACCACCAGGGTCCCTTGTACAACTGGGCACAATTTCTTGGATCTGCGTCGTTGTCCTGGTCCACGGTGGAGAACATCATCCCCTTGTGATATGTCAGAGAATCTCCTAAACAAAAAGTACAATAAGGATTATATATAAATGTGCACAACTGCTGCCCCCTGGAGGGAACGCACTGCTAGAATTTAGGGAGTTAGGATCATAGACACTGATCGTTTACTCATTTTGTTCAACCACTTAATGATTGTGGACATGTATACCCAACGGATGGGTTCATAACTTTCAAATGGTTATGTCTGCCAAACCCATGTGTTACTTGTAATGAACATTGGTTTTGTATAAACAGGATGGCAATTGAACCACCACGAAATAAAAAGCCGGCCCTAAGGATTCCCAGACACAAAGCTCATGGTGAAACGCGTTGCGAGTAAGAAGCGACCTATCCAGCCACCAGTGTGCCGGTGATAACCAGACTCAGGACAGTCTTCCTGGGATTTTGGACATTAATATGCACGCAAGTCGGGAATCCATACGCCCGAATTAGGTTACAGGGACTTAAAAAAAAAAATGTTGTTAAGACTTCGCAGAATGTAATGATGGACTGAGGAAATAAGTCAATACACTGCTTCATGGACATAGAATTGTTGTTTGATTATAGCACCAGGGTAGTGTGTATAACTCCATTGGCAATTCTTTTTATATGGGAGTTCCGATCACCTATATATTGTAGGTTATTTTAGTAGCTTTTTAGGAGATGGATGATATTCTTTTTATATGTGGGCAGCACTCACTGCTGATCAGTGTATTCTATTCATAATTATCATCAACATTTATTTATATAGCGCCAGCATATTCCGTAGCTCTTTACAATTGGGAGCAAGCAGTAATAAAATAATACTGTTTGTTCAATTGTGATATAAAGTTACAACACTGGCCAACCAGAGCTTCACCACTATCATTTGTTTACACAACACAGTTGTTCCTTACCTGCATCACCACTCAGAAAGGCTCCAAGGATCAATTTGTATTTCTCATATTCTCCCATAACTTTGAAAGATTTGTATTTAGCAAAATACTCTTTAAGGTCAAAGTCTTGCAGATCAATACATAGTTCCCATGTACCTGCAATGGGAGGAAACAAATTCATTTCCAAATTGTTTTCTGACTAGATCCAACATTAACAACTAACTAGGATTGACATGTAAACTTCATGTCATACAGAGGTGCTTTTATCTCCAAAATATTCCTGCATCAGTTTGACAGGAGGCTCACATCACTACACTGTGCTGCTGGAGGATCCTGTTACTTTCATTATCTACCTCTGTTTGTGTCTTCCCACTTGTCTCCAGTCCCCTCCTCACATCATGTCACTGTCCCGGTCACATGCAGCCCTGTCCTCACTAACACATCCCTCACCTCCTGATATAATTTGTGCTGCTGGAGAACCCTGCTCCTTTCATTATATAACTCTCAGTATTTTCCATCCTGCTGCTTCCATTCCCCTCCTCACATCATGTCACTGCTCCTGTCACGTGCAGCCCTGTCCTCACTAACACATCACTCATCTTCTGATTTACTCTGGGCAGCACGGTGGCTTAGTGGTTAGCACTTCTGCCTCACAGCACTGGGGTCATGAGTTCAATTCCCAACCATGGCCTTATCTGTGCGGACTTTGTATGTTCTCCCCGTGTTTGCATGGGTTTCCTCCGGGTGCTCCAGTTTCCTCCCACAAACCAAAAACATACTAGTAGGTTAAATGGCTGCTATCAAATTGACCCTAGTCTCTCTCTCCGTCTGTGTTTGTGTGTGTGTGTATGTTAGGGAATTTAGACTGTAAGCTCCAATGGGGCAGGGACTGATGTGAGTGAGTTCTCTGTACAGTGCTGCGGAATTAGTGGTGCTATATAAATAAATGATGATGATGATGCTCTGTGCTGCTGGAGGACCCTGCTCTTTCCACTATATAACTCTCAGTCTGTGGCTTCCTGCTGCCTCCATTCCCCTCCTCATAACATGTCACTGCCCCTGTCAGATGCAGCTCTGTCCTCACTGTAACAACTAAACCAGTTGACAGGTCACTGCCTCCCCCAAGATGAGCCCCTCATCTAGTCTCAAATGCATCTTAAATATTACCATCCTATTCTGTTACCTCACACAAGTAACAGTCAAATAAATCTCCCACAGTCAAAGAAAATTACAAACAAAATCATAAGAAGTCCTATGGCTAGATTTACTAGACGTTTTCAATCCGCCACACATTGCCAGACATTTTACATTGAAGCCTCAAACTGCCCTGTAGTAAATGCCGTGGTTTGAAGTTCTAAACCACTGGCGATGTGGCCACCAAACACCATTTTTAGTAAATTTACCCCCTATTGATTATTACCTGCTGATGTCAACATGTGAAGATTGTCATTCCCCAACCAGAACTCAGTCAGGCGGCTGCCAAACCCCATCTTATAGGACTTCCAGTCACGCTGAAAATCAACTGAACCATCGTAACGTCTCTGAAATACCTATATTAAGAAAATGAGAAAGGAAATGAGTCCTAAAGCTACACAGTGGCGACATTTGTCAGGAATCAAACCCAGGGACTGTGCGGTTCTAGATGTTATCACTGAGCTACCTGGGGGAACTGATCCTGGCCTGTTAGGTACTACACCTTTACTCCAAACCTGATGTGTTTCATTTACGTACCCAGGAACTGAACTATCTGCTACTGACTACCGCTCAGTTTGCTTTATTATTCATTTCTGTCTGTTCCAGATATCGAGCTCTGACTCTTTATCTAGATTGTGATTGTTCTGTAAAACAGAGTACATAGAAGTCACTCCCTGCTGTGTGACATGGGGTTGGTAAAGTTCCATTCTATCCCAGAGTTGGTGGACTTTACATTCTTAAACAACTTCAAGTTGTAGGAATCAACTTACGCTGCCTAATGGTTAATACAGGTATGTACATACCTCAGTCGTTCTTGCATCACCAAATAAATCGACTAATGGGTTGAGCCTACATTGCTTATAGTGTTGTCACGAGCCGCGGCAGTACTCACAGCCGCCGCGGCTCTCTTCATGTTCGCTCCAGAGTCCCGGCCGTCACCATGACGACCAGGACGTCATTTCCCCTCAACTCCCGACAAGGCAACGGCCGGACGCCTCTTCAGCGCCGCGTCCCGGCAGTTGGGCGCGCACGCCCATAGGGGGCAGGTAATTAGATTCAGCCTGTGGCTGAATTAGCAGGCATTAGCCTGCAGGTGTGATTCCAGGGCTAAGCCCTGATTGGTGGTTTTAATATCTAGTAATTAGGCTGCAAGTGTGCTCAGTCTAGGGGCAGGTTCTGATTGGCTGTTGGCTGTATTTAAGGCAATGAGGTCTGCTGCCTCATTGCCGGTTATAGCTTCTGTTTGCCAGTCTGCTGACCTGCTCTGGGCCTTGTTCCTGTCTCTTGGAAATTCTATTGACTACCCGTGTATGACCCCTTGCCTGGATTTAGACCCTGCCTGTGTTTCTCGTGACCTTGACCTCTGGCTTGAATACCGACCACCCTGTCTGCTCGTGACCCCTGACCTCGGCTTGTTTATCGGATCTGCTATCTGCTGCCGGCTCTTGACCTCTGCTTGGACTCCACTCTGCTTGCCTGGGTTCTCCCCAGCCGGTACACACTTCACGACCCTCTGTCAGTCTGCAGCCCAGTCTGTCCCCACCATCAGGGGCTCCAGTGAACACCTGACTGGCAGAGTAGACTCCGGGTTGTGTTGTGCCGGCTGGAGGAGTTCCTAACAAGTGTATTCACTTTTAATAATTCATCATTTAACAGACCAGCTGAGTGACCTGATTACAAGTGGCCCTCATGCTCAAGCTGGTTGTCCCATCAACTCCTTCCGTGACCAAATTTTACTTTGAAAAGTCCCCTCCTCTATCAGCATTACACCATCACAGGTGCCACCAAGGTGAGTAACTCCTGAACCATCCAAGTCCCAACTGCGGGAACCTTGTAGGTTATATAAATGGGTGGGTGGGAAGTAGCTTATTGGGAAAATGTTACATTTATTTACAAGTTTAGTATTAGTGTCATCTGTGACCTTATATTATGTAGGAAGCGGGGCTGTGCTTCTGGACAAATTGGTTCTTTGCTTTTTTTGAAGACCTAGAAATTCCCTGAATGTATGAACTGTATATTTGTATGAAATGTATAGATTTCTGCAGACAGACTTACAATCCAGCCTCCGCCATCAGTGTGCATGTCACACAGGACTCTCAGTGGGGTCTCCCCATCCGGGTATATTGTGTACCAGTCACTGAGAGTCTCCCCATGATCCGCAGCTCCTTACAGTTCCTGGCAGCTGAGAGATAGGAAGCAGAACATAACAATGAATACATATTATAACTCATTCTATCTGAGATCCTAAATATGATGGAAGGAATTTGAGCTCCCACGTTGCCAGTCTGGAATATCGTATGACTTCCCTGTTACCTCCAGATGTCTTGGATTTAGGAACGGTTTTTCAATATTGTTCTCTCCTCCTATACAATCTCAGGGTAGACGGGACATAAGGGGCATTGACCATGAGCAGATAACATTCTGTCTATGCTGTGAGGCAAAACACGGCATTGGGGATTATTTGTCTTTTTACACATTAATCAATCACAGCATGGACTGAAGCTACCAACAGGGCAGTATCTAAAAACAAGTCAAAGCGGTGACTTCAGAAAAATTTCGGAATATTTACCTTCTTACAACATTTCCTTACAGAAACAACTACTTAAACAGTAAGTTCAATTTTCCATTTATTACAACTAAATAAAATATTAATTAATATGTAGACACAGAAATCGATGTTCTAGAGAACTTCACCGTACAAAGGTTCGGGTAGGGCCGGGTCTCCCTTATCCCCTGTAGACAAAAAAAATGCAGACAACGATGAATAGACTGAAAATAAATGTGACAATATTTAAAAACAATGTAATTACAATCACCATTAAAATCTATTACATTGTTGTTTTACCTTTTTGTCCTTGTAGCCCTGGAACACCCGGATTTCTTGCATTAAAATGACATATAACAATGAGTAGTAGCTATTACACTATACAAATACCAGTGTTTATACTGCTGTATATGAAGTCAGGGGCACTTTACACATTACTCCTGGGTAATCTATTTTATTTTACCTTGTGTTAGTTTTGTCTGTTCTAGGGATTCTCATGTACAGTCAGAGAGACACAGGAATATGATGACTGACACGAGGACCAGTAAAAGGGGGATATTACTAGTAATATAAGGCATCTGGGACTTGGAGCAATCAGGATAACAGTACACTCTGGGTAGGTACAATTCTTATCCAGGCCCCACACATTACAATAGACTAAACTAAAGAGTCTGTATACGTTTGACCAGTGGATTTAATCAAGTGGTTTACTAGGGGCATTGCTGGGTGACTTGTGGCTGGTTGGATCATGGGTGAGGTCAAATGTTTGTTACGATTTTGTCACTCCGAATTCTGGGCTGTGCATGGCCATCGTTATGATCACTGCGCTACCGCTGAAAGTACATCACAAATAGTCTAAAAGGATGGAAACTATTGGAATTCTTTCAGATAATAGTTTCATTACGTAACTTCATGTCCATATCCAATAAAATAATTGTATTCATTAAAAAATGATAATGGTCAATTCCGTGCCAGCCCTGTAGTTTGTGCCCTGTAGTTTTTAATATTTAGATATGATTATGTCAGAATGTTTTATATATATATATTGACAGAAGCACTGTCTTATATGCTCTAAGGGAATTGTTTATGTAAATGGCCTACTAAAGGCTTAAGCCCTTTACTGGGATTATGGATGGAGAGTGGGGACGGCCTCCCTCCATTATGGCCCATTTCGGGTCTTTGAGCCTATAGCATAAGAAGGGCTGATTAGCACTTACACCTGTTTGAGTTGGTTTTAAAGAGATGTCAGATCAGCCTCAGTTCTCTCTAACTGGGGAAAGAGACTGCAGAGTCTCTATGAGAGAAACATGACATCAATTGTGAGTGAACTATGTGTGCTGGGATTTCCTATGGTTTGTTTAGTTTTTGGCATTCAGGAATGTGATGTGTATAGTAAGTGCTGAACAGGTAAGGTGTTTATTTTGAAGCTTTCTTTTATTTTCTGCTTAATAAAACTGGCTAAGGCCAGTTGTACCAATATTTGGACTGGTGTAACGTCTCTGCTGCTAAACACTTCCATCTACCTCAGTTCATGTTATACTTCATAGTTGTGCCTCTAGTTCATATAATCCCTCATACTTGTGCCCCCAGTTTGAGAGAACGAAACATGTAAGGTTTTGTCCCAAAGATATTGGTATTTTTTAGAGTAGTTTGTTATTGCCAGTCCAATATTTGTCGAACATCTGCTGATCCGGACAGCTTCAAGAGTACATCCTTGGTATCTGCATCATCGTGGACATAAGTTTTGTAACTGTTTTTAACTTTGTTCAAAATAAAGAATTGGCTGTTTTAAAAAACTTTACGCATGGCCGGTTGTCTTTTCGATGTTTAATTCCTTCACAGATAATGAAGTGAATATAAGTGAGAGCTGAGGATTCTGCCTGTAGTACATCTATCGAGCATTTGACAGATAAGCTTGGTCTTTATTTAAGAAATGTACTCTGCTGTCATTCAATAGTTTCTTTGATTGTACATTAATTAGTACACCATGAGTGGCCTGTGTTCCAATATTTTACGATTACATATATATATATATATATATATATATATATATATATATGTGTGTTAGTTACCCGCACAAACAACTTTTTTTCACTAACGCATTTCTCCATAAAAAAGCCGAACAGCGGTTTCATCAAAGAAATAAAATCTACTAGTAACAACATCTATACATTAACATTTATTACCTTTTTCCCCTGCTGGTCCTATTTTCCCAGGTGATCCAATAGATCCTCTCTCCCCTAATATTAAAAATAATAAAGTAAATTAAGCACATTACACTGCACCTTCAGTTTAAATTATACTATTTTCACACAGAATACTTAATTTTCCAAGAGTGTTTGAGAGTTCACGTGGACATTATGGAGGTAATTTAGAGGTGGACCCATTTACAATCTGAATGTATGTTATCAAAAGATTAGCGTCATTTTGGACCCGCCCCCGCGACGTAATGAAGCAAACGCGTCATTTTACAGCAGGGAGCAGGGCCAAACGCCGCGATTCCCGCTGAATCGCGGGGTTTTGGACCAAATTCTGCCCACTTCCTAGTGAAGTGGGCAGAATTGCAGAAGATTTCCACACTCTCCTGGGAGTCCGTGAGACTCACGCGATATGCGGGATTCTCCCGAACATTCCGGGAGAGTTGGCAAGTATGATTAAGGCACACATAGTGAGCGCATTGTGAGTTTGTTTTAAACTGCACATAAATCGGCTCTGCATACTCCCGACATCAACAAGGAACGGATCTCAAGCTATGTGTGGTGATGACTGGTCTACTCTTCTCTACTAGACCAGACACTGCAGGATACAAACAATACCTATGTGGAATATAAAATCTCAAAAGAGCGCACAGAAAATAAAATAAATAAAATAAATAAATAAATATATATATACAATTAATGTTACATGTCAGTATTATAGTCATTTATGATTATACATAGATTTATTTTAACAAAATCAATGAAGGTGAACTGACCTTTCTCCCCCAGTTGTCCTGGATCTTCTCTTAATCCATTATGTCCAGGGGCTCCTGGGCAGCCTCTGAGGATCGTCAACTTGTCTGAGTCTCCGATCCCCAAAACCTTCACTTCTACCAAACATCCACCACAATAAAAATATGTCAGATGAATTCGAAGGGATACAGTACAGAAGAATTACATTTGTAAGAAAGTTTTAATTCATAAAATAAACTACTCTATGGTTCAATACAAACATTGTGACTGTCTTATAACCTAACCATCTGCTAGTACTGTTCAATACACACACCGTTGTTTCCAGCTCATTAAATACATATAGGACTAGATTTACTAAACTGACGGTTTGAAAAAGTGGAGATGTTGCCTAGAGCAACCAATCAGATTCTAGCTGTCATTTTATAGAATGTACTGAATGAATGATAATAATGAGAATCTGATTGGTTGCTATAGGCAACATCTACACTATACCCCATAGTGTCAATCATGTGATCTAATGTAAGCCAACCTTGTGTTTATTAGGATACTAAACAGTAGTTATTAAACCTAGGACTGTGGGCAGCACAGTGGCCTAGTGGTTAGCACTTCTGTTAACAATTTACAGCCATAACTGAGCACTTACTAATATTTTACAGACATAAGAGAATTCTTGCTAAACTTTTATAAAAGCAGAAAGTACCTGGTCAATATAAAGGTTGGTGAAATGTTTGAGGCCTACTTACCTGGACAGGTATCTGCCAGACACAATGATGTGACTATCCAGAAGCAGACGTACAACATACATGGTGACAGTGGCTTCATGGCTGTGTCCGTTCTCTCCTCTGCAATGCGCAGCCTTGTATTAATCCCTAACCTTACAGCAAACACGCCGTGTGTCTCAATATTTGTCTACGCAGTTTTCCAGTAACTTTACAGTGAGAGCTGTGACCTCTCTTGATGATCAATGGTAAAGAGCGGTAAATATATTATTACATAGGAATGATATTATATTTATCTACCCAAGGGTCAAGGTAACATTATACCATTTTAGGTTCCTAGTTTTGTAGTCAAGTCAAATTATTTCATCTACTATTATATACTCTATTTTGGCGTTTTTGGCTTATTGACATATTTTTTGAAACGGACATAAGAAGACCTACAATATATATGTACAATCCTAGGCTCTGAGTCATTAAGGCGGCGTTTCCCAAACTGTGCGCCGCGGCTCCCTGGGGAGCTGCGGCGAGGTCACAGGGGTGCCGCGGGCCGGTGGTCATCTGCCTCGGGGAACGCCGAGCGTTCCCCTCTGCCTACCACCCTTCCACACGATTGGTCCTCGGCCCGCCGGCCGTCAGATTTAAAAAAAAGAAAAAAAAAAGAGAGTCCTCCCTGCACGACGGGCGTGATGACGTCACGCCCTAGTCATCACGCCCGACATTTTCAAAGAGCAGTGCAGCGAGGAGCGAGGACACAAGCAAAGAACAGAAGAAAACCCCAGAACAGAAGAAGACAGAATAGAACTACAGAAGAAAGAAAGTCAAGTAAAAGGTAAGAAGAAAAAATGTATTTGAAAGGGGCATAGCAAAAAAAAGTGATTCTCCATGAGGCACAGATGACTACAAAAAGGGGCACAGATGACTACATAAAGGGGCACAGATGGCTACAAAAAGGGGCACAGATGGCTACATAAACGGGCACAGATGGCTACAAAAAGGGGCACAGATGGCTACATAAACAGAGGCAGAGATGGCTACAAAAAGGGGCACAGATGGCTACATAAACAGGGGCAGAGATGGCTACAAAAAGGGGCACAGATGGCTACATAAACAGGGGCACAGATGGCTACAAAAAGGGGCACAGATGGCTACTGTCACAGACGTGACCTTAGTACCTGCAAGTATTGGCACTACTACACCAGGAGGCGCGGAGTCTAACACGCCGCTGGTGTTCACCAGGGACCCCCGCAAGGAAGTTTGGACTTAGCGGCAACGACGTGCAGGTCGCGGCCCTCCCAGGTAGCTACTTGCGAGATATAGAGAAACACGTAGTCAAACAGGCAGAGTCAGGAACCAACCGGGCAGATGAGGTACCGAATCAGGAGACAGAGAATGGTCAGCAGGCCGGGGTCAAACCAGAATATCAGGATGGAACAAAGGGAGAATCCGAAAGCGAGGTCAGGAAGCCGGGTCAAACACAGGAAACAAGATAACACTATACTGGAACGCTGGAGACTAGATAAACCAGTTGCTCTGGCACCCTAATGGTGTCAGAGCAGACTTTAAATAGGAAGTGATGACTCCTCATTGGTGGGCAGAGGATCGGCGGTCAGCTGTTCTGACCACCGACAGGAACTTGGAAACGCGTCCCATTGCTATGGCGACGGGCGCGCCTGCGCACCGCGTCGCCGGAAGACACGCCCCCGTTGCTTGGCAACGGGGCGCTCCAAAGACAGACGTCCGTCCCTGCTCGAGGAGGAGGCGCAGGGACGGCGTCTGACAGTACCCCTCTCCTTACAATTGGGGGAATCACTAGGTACAGAACGATGTTTAAGGAAGTCTGCCAGTAGTCTAGGGGCATGCAAATCTTCTTTAAAGACCCAAGATCTCTCCTCTAGGCCGAAGCCTTTCCAGTGTACTAGGTATTGGAAACGACCTCGAACTTTGCGTTCAGCAAGAACTTGGCTAATTTCATATTCATTGCCCATAGTAGTGGAAATGGCCTGAGGAACAGTAGGGGTATGAACAAATTTGTTTAGGACCAGCGGTTTGAGGAGGGAAATATGGAAGGTGTTATGAATCTTCATCTGTGGAGGGAGTTGGAGTCGAACCGTAACTGGATTAATTACTTGAGTTACTGGGAAAGGCCCAATGAAACGAGGTGCAAGTTTCATGGAAGGAACCCGTAATTTTAGATTCCTGGTGGACAGCCACACTTTGTCCCCCACTTGGAGAGCCGGCACAACTCTTCTATGATGATCGGCAGAAGATTTATAATGCCGTCCGGATTTCAGAAGGTTCTCTTTGGTGGTAACCCATAACTTAGCCATATCTTGAGTCATGGCATGGGCGGCAGGAACCGTGGAGGAGGTGGAAGAGAACGTGGGGAGGGTAGGATGAGTCCCATACACAGTGAAGAAAGGAGAAAACCCAGAAGAACAGTGGACATGATTGTTGTGTGTGAACTCGGCCCAAGGTAGCAGAAGACTCCAATTAGACTGGTTATGAGATGAGAAACAGCGAAGGAACGCCTCTAGATCTTGGTTTACTCGCTCCGTCTGGCCGTTCGTCTGGGGATGATATCCAGAGGAGAACTTGAGAGTAATACCTATATCTTTGCAGAAGGCTCTCCAGAAGCGAGACACGAACTGGACGCCTCGGTCAGAGATTATTTCCAGAGGACACCCGTGGAGACGAAAGATTTTGTCACTCACCGGACTGTGAGTGCTTCTTCCCGGACATTTAGGAACCGTGGCCGTCCTCCATCCTGAGGGTCTGCGCATGCGCAGCCCTTTCCTATACTTCAGTGTATGTCCCTTTAACTCAATTGGCAGATCAGGCAACACTCCCTATATTAAGCACCTGTGGTCAACACCACGTTGCCTGATCTTGGAGTCTCATTCCCCATGAGTCTCTGAAGGTGTTCCTGTGTTTCCTCGTGTATTCAGCGCTGCTGATTCCTGTGGTTTCCAAACCACTTCTACCTCTGTGGTTTCCAAACCACTTCTACTACTGTGGTTCTCATACCACTTCTACCATCAACTGTATCATCGTGACTGTGAGCTGATTCCTATCCGCTGCCTCCGTGCACTACAGTCTTCTATACCACTTCAACGCTATTATATTCCATTGTGACTGTTTGCTGATTCCTATCCGCTGCCTCCGTGCTCTACAGCCTTCTATACCACTTCAACGCTATTATATTCCATTGTGACTGTTTGCTGATTCCTATCCGCTGCCTCCGTGCACTACAGCCTTCTCTCCATATCCACTCACCTGTTCATCATCAAGTCTGTGAGCTGATTCCCATCCGCTGCCTCCGTGCACTACAGTCTCCAGCTTGCAACTCGCCTGTGTTCATCATCGTGACTGTGAGCTGATTCCTATCCGCTGCCTCCGTGCACTACAGTCTCCAGCTTGCAACTCGCCTGTGTTCATCATCGTGACTGTGAGCTGATTCCTATCCGCTGCCTCCGTGCACTACAGTCTCCAGCTTGCAACTCGCCTGTGTTCATCATCGTGACTGCTAGCTGATTCCTATCCGCTGCTCCTGTGCACGTCAGCCTCATCTCATCTCTCCCGTGTGTCCGCAGAGTCCTGCTGCTGCTGCCAGCGCTATCGTCCATCTACTGCTGATCCGCTCTCCGCGCCTTCCTGTGTCCCGCTGGTCTCTACCCTCCTGTCAGCATTGGATTCGTATCTCATCAGCTACTCCTCTGCTAGATCATCTCCATTCTCCTGGGTCCTCCATGAGTCCAGTTCCACGTTTTACTGATTCCTGTGGATTCGTGTCCCTGTTGGTCTACTTACCTGTGCGCTGCACCTACTAGACCCCTGCCTCTTACATCCAGGGACTTCTCATCCTGTCGGCCTCCTGCCGCCCAGGTATCGCTGCACTCCTATCTGACTGCCTACTTCTGAACCACGGTATGCATACTTCTCATTGACTGTGCTGGTGTATTGCATATCTTGCTGGACTGTGTTGGTTCTCCTCTGGAATCTGCAATCCGCTGAGTCTATTGCCATCATTGACTGTGTTACCTTGTGCTGGATTACTTCAGAGACTTTCTACATTTGCAGACCTGTTCAGTCATTTATATATATTGTGCATATTACTGTGGATCGTGTTTAATGTGCCCGTGTACATCCTGTGTTGCAGTCTCTCCCCGTACACCTCCTCACATATATATTCAGTGGTACAACTTGCTGAAGGCAGACCACTGATTCCTGTTCCTGTATCACCTGTTCCATTCCTCTCACATAGCAGTGGTACAACTTGCTACCGCAGACCACTGACTTCCCGGATACCTCCACTTGGATTCCATTCCTTCACTCAGACAGCGGTACCACTTGCTATCCGCAGACCGCTGACTCTCATCACCTCCTCGTTTCTGTTGGACATTCCTCCTCACTATAGCAGTGGTACAACTTGCTATCGCAGACCACTGACTACCTCCACTTGCCCTTGTCCATACAGTTCCTCGTGTATTATTACCTCCATATTACCAGTGCTGCTAGTCATAGACTTTCCTGAGCATCTCCTCATCTACCATTGCCTGTTCCATGATCACCCTGCTACCAGAGTACCCTATTACCATCTACATTGCTCTGGTAAGCCTACCACCTGGTGATCCCTGGGTAAAGACTCCTAGTGCCCGTGACAGATTTCTTTGATGAAGACTTGTGCCAATTTGGATGCAGATGGAAGGCCTTTTAGAGGAACGAAATGAGCCATTTTAGAGAACCGGTCTACTGTGACCCAAATGGTGTCAAAGCCGCTACTGGGTGGCAAATCAGTAATAAAATCCATCGAGATGCTGGACCATGGACGATCAGGAATCGGAAGAGGTTGTAACAATCCAGCGGGAGATTGTCTAGGCACTTTATTCTGGGCACAAATAGAGCATGAGGCTACAAACTCTTGGACATCCATACGGGCAGTTGGCCACCAGTAATGTCGTGATAACAGCGAGAGAGTCTTCTCAGTACCAGCATGACCGGCAAACCTAGAGGCATGAGCCCAACGTAACGCCTTTAAGCGTAGATGTGGTACTAGGAAAGAACAACCCACAGGAGGAGTACGGGTGATGGCTACAATACAGGAGGGTTCAAACACTGGTGGAGGTACAGTAGTGGGTGAAGAATCGGAGACATCAAAAGAGCGGGAGAAGGCATCAGCTTTGGAATTGAGATAACCAGCACGATAAGTAAGAATGAGATTAAAGCGGGCAAAGAATGAGGACCATCTGGCTTGCCGAGGATTGAGACACCGAGCATCCCGGAGATAGATGAGGTTCTTGTGGTCGGTGAATACAGTAACTGGATGACGTGCCCCCTCTAGAAGATGACGCCATTCTTCAAGCGCAGACTTCACCGCCAATAACTCTTTATCCCCTATACCGTAGTTAGATTCGGAGGAAGTGAATCTCCTAGAAAAGAACCCACATGGCAGTAGTCCCCCTGAAATGGATTCTTGTGAAAGGACTGCCCCGACTCCTACTGCAGAGGCATCCACTTCTACCAGGAATGGTTTATCTTGATCCGGTTGAACAAGCACAGAGGCGGAAGAAAAGGCTTTCTTGAGTGCTTCGAAGGCGTCGATGGCCTCCGTGGACCAAACATGAGGATTAGCAGTTTTCTTAGTCAGAGCGGTAATTGGTGCGATGATAGAAGAAAACCGTGGAATGAACTGCCGGTAATAGTTGGCGAAGCCAATGAATCTCTGGGTAGCTTTCAGACCCATAGGTCTAGGCCATTTGAGGATGGCAGATAGCTTGACTGGATCCATCTGTAGACCGGGTGTCACTCACCGGACCGTGAGTGCCTCTTCCCGGACATTTAGGAACCGTGGCCGTCCGCCATCCTGAGGGTCTGCGCATGCGCAGCCCTTTTCTATACTTCAGTGTATACTCCTTTAACTTAATTGGCAGATCAGGCAACCTCCCTATATTAAGCACCTGTGGTCACCACCACGTTGCCTGATCTTGGAGTCTCATTCCTCATGAGTCTCTGAAGGTGTTCCTGTATTACTCGTGTATTCAGCGCTGCTGATTCCTGTGGTTTCCAAACCACTTCTACTACTGTGGTTCCATACCACTTCTACCATCAACTGTATCATCATGACTGTTTGCTGATTCCTATCCGCTGCCTCCGTGCACTACAGTCTTCTACTCCACTTCAACGTTATTTTATATCTATGTGACTGTTTGCTCATTGCTATCCGCTGCCTCCGTGCACTCCAGCTTTTACCTCACTCACCTGCTTCTCATCAAGTCTGTTTGCTGATTTCTATCCGCTGCCGCCGTGCACTACAGTCTCCTGCTTGCAACTCGCCTGTGTTCAACATCGTGACTGCCAGCTGACTACTATCCGCTGCCTCTGTGCACTACAGTCTCCTGCTTGCAACTCTCCTGTGTTCAACATCGTGACTGCCAGCTGACTACTATCCGCTGCCTCTGTGCACTACAGTCCCCTGCTTGCAACTCGCCTGTGTTCAACATCGTGACTGCCAGCTGACTACTATCCGCTGCCTCTGTGCACTACAGTCTCCTGCTTGCAACTCGCCTGTGTTCAACATCGTGACTGCCAGCTGATTACTATCCGCTGCCTCCGTGCACTACACTCTCATCTCATCTTTGCTGTGGCTTCCTCGAGACTGCCGCTTTTCATTACCATCTGCTACACTTCGTGATCTACAGCTCCTGCCCTGCGCTGCACTCCTGTTTCCCATCGCTGTTGGTTCCTGTGGTTGCTACTGGTTACCTCCGTGTGCCGCTGAGTCCTGCCGCTGTGGTCAGCGCTATCGTCCATCTCCTGCTGATCCACTCTCCACGCCTTCACGTGTTCCACTGGTCTCTACCCTCCTGTCAGCATTGGATTTGTATCTCTTCTACTACCCTCTGCTGGATCATCTCCATTCTCCTGGGTTTCCTATGAGTCCAGTTCCACGTGTTGCTGACTCCTGTGGATTCGTGTCCCTGTCGGTCTACTCACCTGTGCGCTGCACCTGCTAGACCGCTGCTTCACCTATCCAGGGACTTCCTATCCAGTCGGTCTCCAGCCGCTCAGGTACCGCTGCAATCCCATCTGACTGCTACTGCTGAACCACGGTATGCATACTTCTCATTGACTGTGCTGTGTATTGCATATCTTGCTGGACTGTGTTTGGTTCTCTCTGGAGTCTGCTATCCGCTGAGTCTATTGCCATCATTGACTGTGTTATCATTGTGCTGGACTACTTCAAGAGACTTTCTAGATTGCAGACCTGATCAGTCATTTACATATATATATATCTATATTGTGCATATTACTGTGGATCGTGTATAAGGTGCCTGTGTATATCCTGTGTTGCAGTCTTCCCCCGTGCACCTCCTCACATATATATTCAGTGGTACAACTTGCTGATGTCAGACCACTGATCCCTGTTTCCGGTATCACCTGTTCCATTATCCTCTCACATAGCAGTGGTACAACTTGCTACCGCAGACCACTGACTACCTGGATACCTCCACTTGGATTCCATTCCTTCACTCTGACAGCGGTACAACTTGCTACCCGCAGACCGCTGACTCTCATCACCTCCTTGTTTCTGTTGGACATTCCTCCTCACTATAGCAGTGGTACAACTTGCTATCGCAGACCACTGACTACCTTCACGTGTCCTTGTCCATACAGTTCCTTGTGTATCATTACCTCATTATTACCAGTGTTGCTAGTCATAGACTTTCCTGAGCATCTCATCGGCCATCATTTCATGTTCCGTGATCACCCAGCTACCAGAGTACCCTATTACCATCTACATTGCTCTGGTAAGCCTACCATCTGGTGATCCCTGGGTAAAGACTCCTAGTGCCCGTGACACCGGGCCCTGACACAATGTAGCCCAGGAAGGGAATCTGTGGCTTCTCAAATACACATTTCTCAAGCTTACAATACAACTTATTGGCTCGTAGACGAGACAGGACCTCTCTTACATGATCACGATGGCTGGCCAAGTCTGAAGAAAAGATTAAGATGTCATCCAGATAAGCTACTACGGAGACGTAGAGAAGGTCTTGGAAAATCTCATTAATAAAAGATTGGAAAACAGCGGGGGCATTGCACAACCCAAAGGGCATGACTAGGTATTCGAAGTGGCCTTCTTTAGTACAGAATGCAGTCTTCCACTCGTCTCCTTAGCGTATACGGATGAGGTTATACGCCCCCCGCAGGTCTAGCTTAGTAAAGACCTTGGATCCAGCGATTCTATCAAAGAGCTCAGAGATGAGAGGTAACGGGTATCTGTTCTTTATGGTGATGGCATTCAATCGCCGGTAGTCAATACACGGCCGTAGGGAACCGTCTTTCTTCTTGACGAAGAAAAATCCCGCACCCGCGGGAGAGGAGGATTTCCTGATAAAGCCACGTTGAAGATTCTCAGAGATATAGGTGGTCATAGCAGTGTTCTCAGGGAGAGATAGGGGATAGATTCTGCCCTTTGGAAGAGGTTTATCAGGTAGTAATTCAATGGAGCAGTCCCAGGGCCGATGGGGGGGGGGGCAGGATCTCGGCTGCAGCTTTGCAAAACACATCTTGATAAGCAATATATGAAAGTGGCAATTCAACGTGTGGAGATATCAGATGACAAGGAAGAGAGGTCTGACCTGGTTTTAGACCAGACAAACAGGACTTAAAACATTGTGGGCCCCAAGAAGTAACCATCGCACGATTCCAATCAAATTGGGGTGAATGAAGCTTGAGCCAAGGCAATCTTAGAATGACGGTGTTGACAGAACGAGGAAGAACCAGGAACTTGATGACTTCAGAATGTAGCACCCCTACCGTCAGCCGAACAGGAGCGCAGGTGTGAGAAACAGACCCGTTGGAGATCCGATTCCCATCTACCGCGGTGAGGAATAACGGCTGAGGCAATTTGATAGTAGCTAATTGGAGTTGCGATGCCAGAGTGGCAGAGATGAAATTTCCGGCAGAGCCGGAATCCACAAAGGCTATGGTCTCAAAGGGGCCGACAGAGGTATGCAAGGAGATAGGCATGAGGCAGTCATTGCTAGAAATGGTGTAGGGAGTAATAACTCCAACTCCTAAATCGGCCTCCCTTCCACCGATTAGGAGGGGGCGTTTCCCGGTCTCTTGGTACAAGATGAGATGGTATGACCAGGATCTCCACAATACAGACATAGGTTTTGCTTGAAGCGACGTTGACGTTCCTCAGCGGACAGCCGGGAACGGCCGATTTGCATCGGTTCTTCATGAAGAACCGGGTTTTGAAACATGGGAGCAAGGCGAGTAGAGGACCGTCTGGAAGTGGCACGTTCCTGAGTACGCTCACGGAAACGTAGATCAATGCGATTGCATAAAGAAATCAGGGAATCCAAATCAGCGGCAAGCTCACGGGAAGTTAACTCATCTTTAACTCGGTCTGAGAGTCCTTGCCAAAAGGTTGCTACCAAAGCTTCATTATTCCAACTGAGCTCAGAGGACAGAGTGCGGAATTGTATAGCATACTGCCCGACGGTCAGGGATCCCTGGCGGAGGTTAAGGAGACTGGAGGCAGCCGAGGAGATGCGTCCGGGCTCATCAAAAACCTTGCGGAAGGTTTCAATGAAGGTGGTGACGTTGGACAGCATAGGGTCATCTCGCTCCCACAGGGGGGAGGCCCAAGCAAGGGCCTGTCCGGATAATAAGGACATAATAAATGCCACCTTAATGCGTTCAGAGGAAAAAGATGCAGGATTACACTCGAAGTGGATAAGACACTGATTAAGGAATCCTCTGCATTTTTTAGGCTCGCCATCAAACTTGTCCGGTGGAGAGAGTCTGAGGGCTGTTGAGGAAACCACTGCAGGAGAGGAGGAGGTGGCGGCGCCAGCCGCGGTAGTCACGGGAACGTTTTGAGCAGAAGCCATGGAGGCCTGGAGGGTCTCAAGACGAGTTGCGACTCCTTGGATACAGTGAAGTAACTGTGCCTGCTCCGCTTCTTGCTTCTCCACCCTATGAGCCAAGTAGAGTAGAAGGTCACGTGCAGAGGGTTCATTAGCTGAGTGGGTTGACATGGCCAGAGCAAACTGTCACAGACGTGACCTTAGTACCTGCAAGTATTGGCACTACTACACCAGGAGGCGCGGAGTCTAACACGCCGCTGGTGTTCACCAGGGACCCCCGCAAGGAAGTTTGGACTTAGCGGCAACGACGTGCAGGTCGCGGCCCTCCCAGGTAGCTACTTGCGAGATATAGAGAAACACGTAGTCAAACAGGCAGAGTCAGGAACCAACCGGGCAGATGAGGTACCGAATCAGGAGACAGAGAATGGTCAGCAGGCCGGGGTCAAACCAGAATATCAGGATGGAACAAAGGGAGAATCCGAAAGCGAGGTCAGGAAGCCGGGTCAAACACAGGAAACAAGATAACACTATACTGGAACGCTGGAGACTAGATAAACCAGTTGCTCTGGCACCCTAATGGTGTCAGAGCAGACTTTAAATAGGAAGTGATGACTCCTCATTGGTGGGCAGAGGATCGGCGGTCAGCTGTTCTGACCGCCGACAGGAACTTGGAAACGCGCACCACGTCGCCGGAAGACGCGTCCCCGTTGCTTGGCAACGGGGCGCTCCAAAGACAGACATCCGTCCCTGCTCGAGGAGGAGGCGCAGGGACGGCGTCTGACAGCTACATAAACAGGGGCAGAGATGGCTACAAAAAGGGCACAGATGGCTACATAAACAGGGGCACAGATGGCTACATAAACAGGGGCACAGATGGCTACATAAACAGGGGCAGAGATGGCTACAAAAAAGGGCACATATGGCTACATAAACAGGGGCACAGATGGCTACAAAAAGGGGCACAGATGGCTACATAAATGGGCACAGATGGCTACAAAAAGGGGCACAGATGGCTACATAAACGGGGCAGAGAGGTCACAGATGGCTACAAAAAGGGGCACAGATGGCTACATAAACGGGGCAGAGATGGCTACAAAAAGGGGCACAGATGGCTACATAAACAGGGGCACAGATGGCTACATAAACAGGGGCAGAGATGGCTACAAAAAGGGGCACAGATGGCTACATAAACAGGGACACAGAGGTCACAGATGGCTACAAAAACTGGGGCACAGATGACTACAAAAAATACAAAAACGGGCACAGAGGTCACAGTGGGCTACAAATGAATGGGCACAGGTCACAGATGGCTATATATAAAGGGGCACATGCTGAAAGTATAAAGGGGCACATGTGATGATGAAGGGGCACAGTGTGATGATGAAGGGGCACAGTGTGATGATGAAGGGGCACAGTGTGATGATGAAGGGGCACAGTGTGAGGATGAAGGGGCACAGTGTGAGGATGAAGGGGCACAGTGTGAGGATGAAGGGGCACAGTGTGAGGATGAAGGGGCACAGTGTGAGGATGAAGGGGCACAGTGTGATGATGAAGGGGCACAGTGTGATGATGAAGGGGCACAGTGTGATGATGAAGGGGCACAGTGTGATGGACAGACTCTGCATTTATTTAAACAGCCTTTTTGTACATGTAAATTTTCTTCCTTTTATCAATAACTATTATTACCTATATCTTTTACTTACAGTCATATTGTGATGTACATTTATAGGGGCATATTTTATATGAAATATTTTATAGCTTTTTAAATATGATTCTAAAGTCATTGAATTAAAAAAATAAAATAAAAATATTCTTGTTCCCTCAACATTCCTATATTTTTTATGGTGCTTTATGACCGACTTGTCACTCCTTTAAGTGAGATGCTTGGGATTGAGATACATTTTAAAACATAAGGACACTGCTTTTTTGTATTGAGATAAGCGCTCGTTAATGTAGGTATTCAGGTAGGTATTCACAGGCGCTCATTAATTTCGCTGACCAACAACTGTTGCAGATGGAGGAGAGCCATCAGTAGGTGATATACTTTGTACATATACAGCAATACTGTGGCGACACTATTCTGGGGTGTCACCCTGCACTGTTCCCGCTATTTGTGTGGTGTTGCTTCTGGGAAACGTGCAATTTTACTTGTATAGAAGCTACACAGGATTTGACTTGAACTAATAATAATTATTTTTAGGTTATTGCTTCAGGACAGAATTATTTTCTTGCACCAAGAATGGAAAAATTTTTGAACATTGGAAAGAAGCGTGCTAGTGAGGAAAAGGGTGGCGAACCACACACCAGTGGCAAAGTCGTGAAGAAAAGGAAACATCGCAGATACGACAAAGCTCCTGATGCACTGTGGACCCACTGCATTATCCACAGGGAAGTCCTTGCATCAAAGCAACCGAGTCCTCCACTGAACGCAGTCATGGAAAGCGTGTTGAAAGTGGTGAACTTCATCAAAACTCGGCCACAGAAGGCAATGTGTGAGGATATGGGCTCTGAGCACACATCTTTGTTATATTACTGTTGCTCGCGATGGCTCTCCCGTGGCAATGTACTTTCCTGTGTTTTTGAATTACGGCAGGAACTTTACTCCTATCTGGAAGAAGAAGTAGACGAGAGTGCCAATAATTTCCTGGATACTGACTTTTTATGTAAATTAGCATACCTGTGCGATCTATTTGACAAGCTGAATTCATTGAATCTCTCACTACAGGGAAGTAACACACACATTATTACACTTTCTGAGAAGGTAACAGCTTTTAGAAAAAAACTGCTTCTATGGAAAAGAAAATTAAATGAAGATGGTTACAATGACTGTTTCCCCCAGTTGCATCAGTTTGTTACATCCAATGATGCTTACTTGACACATGACCTTAAATCAGTGTTTGAGCAGCACCTTACAAAGCTCAGTGACTGGTTTGAAAAATATTTTCCAGAAAACATGGAGAAATTTCTATGGATCCAAGACCCATTCAGTACGAATGCACCATCTGAATTCACTTCTACAGAAGAAGAAAAACTCATTGAGCTCTCCTGTGACAAGTCTTTAAAAGTAAAATTTAGCAGCATGGGACTTGAAGAGTTTTGGATATCCATTAAAGATGAATATCCAATGCTAAGTACTAAAGCACAGCGAATCCTAGTTCCATTTGCAACCACATATCTGTGTGAAGCTGGGTTTTCAGCTGTTGCTGTAATCAAAAGCAAATATCGTCCAAAAATGAATGTTGAACAGGAAATGAGGGTGGCAGTGTCCAAGCTGATTCCAAGGTTTGAAAAGTTGTGTAGTGCATAAGAGGCGCACACCTCCCATCAATAAATAATAATAAGTTTTGTATTTTTATACAAATTCTTTAATAACCAACACATTTTTGTACATATTGTTGTTTTATTTTGTTTGAGTGTTAATGAGTGCTGTAAATTGTTCTTTTGCAATAAATATTTTTTTTTTCAACAATTTTCGTTGGATTTATGTGTATTAGTTTTGCAAACAACTTAATAAGTATTTCTGTCCTGACCGAAATACTTATTACGTTATTTTGACCCAAATACTTAAAAATTGTGACTACTAGGTAAATATTTTGACTTAGGGGTGCCTTGAAAAATTTTAGGAGACCGTAAGGGTGCCGCGAACTGAGAAAGTTTGGGAACCCCTGCATTAAGGAGAGCAAATAAAAAACAGAAGAATGTTTGCTCCTGGACAAACCATGTTACAATGCAAGGGGTGCAAATTAGCTTATTATTTTGCACACTGGCTAAAAGCCCGTCAGAATGACGGAAATAAGAGTAAGATCATGTTGGAACTTTTTGTACCCAATTTGACTTTATCCTCGTGGCAGCCTTGATTGACTAGTTTGTTCGATGGCTGCTCAGCCGCAAAATGCACAAATACTGTTCATGGAACCACAATTATGAACATTAATATTTGTTTCATCTGAGATACCGACATCGAGCATGGCGTGGCATCTTGTAGGTGTTGACGTGATATTAGCTCTGTCCTGTTCGCTCTTCGATTGCTTTCTCTGTGACGGGCAATTTGCTGAGGAGTCAGATTTCCATGACGATCACGTACGCGTTCTCTTTGGTCATCAGTCATAGTTTGTCTTCAGGGTTTATCCCGCTTCGCCCTTCGTATTTTTGCTGCTTCTTGCTATACAGTTACTCCCACAGCAGACATTTGCCTTTTAGGTGGCATCACAGTTACACTTTGTTGCTTAAATGAATTAGTATATTCCTATAAATTTAACACTAAGTACAGATAAAAATGAATGGCTAGAGAAGTCAATTTAGAATAGCAAAAGTCATTATACATAGTAACTCCCACCCGAAAAACCTAAATTAACCAAAGAAAATAAGCCCAAGAAATTAGGAAAATCTAGTCAGTAGGAATAGTCAAGTACACAAGAGTCATTTGCAAAACATTTTACCAAATCTGTTTGAGTGTTTTGTGTGTGTGTAATTATAAAGGTGAGGAGCAGCGTTAGACTTTTATATATACAGATAAGGAAAATACTGGTTGTTTTTTTCATGGAGCACACACATACTTTTTCTTTTTGAACCTTAATTTTTATTACAAGCATTTTGGACATATAAAGGACACAGTATGAGTCTTACTGTTTACAGCATAAAAGAGAATAAAAAACTTAAAGTTAAGCATATGAAATGATTAACATATTTAAGTCAGACAACCGTGAAAGACTAGGGATGTGCACCTGCGACTTTTGAGGTCTCGTGTTTTGTGTTTTGGATCCGGATTTTCGCAATGTTTTGGGTTCGGATTTGTTTCGCAAAACACCTGCCGAAAGGTTTTGGTTCGGATTTAAGGTTTTGGATTTAGATTTTTTTTGAAAAAAAACTAAAAAGTGTAAAAATCAAGTTTTTGGGCTTATTTTCACTCCTACGCTATTATTAACCTCAATAACATTCAATAACAATCATTTCCACTAATTTAAAGGCTATTCTGAACACCTAACACCTCACAATATTTATTATTTTTTTAGCACAAAACGTTGCAACGAGGTATCTTTCTGGACTGCGTAGAGGAGTGTTCCCCACAATATAATTAAAAACCCATCAACTGGTCTGAATTACACCCAATAATAGTATCTGGACTGCGTAGAGTAGTGGGCACTGGGCACCACAATAAAATATATATAGAAAACCTTCAACAGGTCTGAATTACACCCAAAAATAGTATCTGGACTGCATAGAGGACTGGCCACTGGCCACTGGACACCACAATATAATATATAGAAAACCTTCAACAGGTCTGCATTACACCCAAAAATAGTATCTGGACTGCATAGAGGACTGGCCACTGGCCACTGGCCACCACAATATAATATATAGAAAACCTTCAACAGATCTGCATTACACCCAAAAATAGTATCTGGACTGCATAGAGTAGTGGGCACTGGCCACCACAATAAAAAATATAGAGAAAACCTTCAACAGGTCTGAATTACACCCAAAAATAGTATCTGGACTGCGTAGAGTAGTGGGCACTGGCCAGCACAATAAAAAATATATAGAAAACCTTCAACAGGTCTGCATTACACCCAAAAATAGTATCTGGACTGCATAGAGGACTGGCCACTGGCCACTGGACACCACAATATAATATATAGAAAACCTTCAACAGGTCTGCATTATACCCAAAAATAGTATCTGGACTGCATAGAGGACTGGCCACCACAATATAATATATAGAAAACCTTCAACAGATCTGCATTACACCCAAAAATAGTATCTGGACTGCATAGAGTAGTGGGCACTGGCCACCACAATAAAAAATATAGAGAAAACCTTCAACAGGTCTGAATTACACCCAAAAATAGTATCTGGACTGCGTAGAGTAGTGGGCACTGGGCACCACAATAAAAAATATAGAGAAAACCTTCAACAGGTCTGCATTACACTGCACATACGGCTGCTCCTCCATCCTCTCCATCATATACATGTTGGAGTTTCAGCGTGTCAAAACCTCTTGTTTTTGATAATGTCAGTGCATTTTGAATATTTTTCGATTTGCCCCACAACACTGAATGTACTTTATCTATGATACGCATCTATATTTCTTGACTGCGTAATGTGGTGGCCCCGGTACACAATTTGGTACCGAGGCCACAATATAATTAAAAAACCCTCCACGGGTCAGAATTCCACCAAAAAAGGGTATGGACTGCGTAGTGTGGTGGCCCCGGTACACAATTTTTTACAGCGCCAACAATATAATTTAAAAATTGGGCATCAACTGTCACCATTGTTTAATATCTGATACACCTAAATATGGACTGCACAGTGGAGTGGCCCCGGTAGTAAATTTGGTGCCGGGGCCACAATACCTCCTCCAACTTCCAAGTGTAGTGTTTATAAAGACAGACAGCGTCGAAGTGTTATTTGTTGACTTTCTTAACCCTAAAATTGTCCCTGCTGCAAATATTCGTGCAATGGAGAGTTACTTTTTCATTGAAAGACTCAAGCTTTCAAGTGTAGTGTTTATAAAATATAAACAACAATACAGTAGTTCTAGAGCACGACAATACCTCTTGTTTTAAATTATGATAGGGCATTTTACTTTTGGTTTAATTTCTTGAATTTGTTGCAATTTGGTTTTACTTTTTGAATATGGCAAACGACTGTTGATTGGTCATATAATGCAAAAAAAAAAGTTCCAAGATGGAATTGTCCTTGGGCCCTCCCACCCACCCTTATGTTGTTGAAATAGGACATGCACACTTTAACAAACCAATCATTTCAGTGACAGGGCCTACCAAACAACTTTGGCTGAAATGATTGGTTTGTTTGGGCCCCCACACCAAAAAAGCTATTCATCTCTCCCTGTACAGAATAAACAGGCTCTACTGAGGCAAGATGTCGTCCTCATCCTCAACCGCTGATTCCTCTCCCCCTACAGTGTGTACTTCCTCCTCCTCACACATTATCAATTCGTCCCCGCTGGACTCCACAACCACAGGTCCCTCTGTACTATCTGGAGGGCAGTGCTGTACTTCATTGAGGAATTGATTATTCATTTTTATAAACATCATTTTTTCAACGTTCTGAGGAAGCACCCTCCTTCGCCGCTCACTGACCAGGTTCCCCGCTGCACTAAAAACTCTTTCCGAGTACACACTGGAGGGGGGACAACTCAGGTAAAATAGAGCCAGTTTGTACAGGGGCTTCCAAACTGCCTTTTTTTCCTGCCAGTAACAATATGGACTGTCTGACATGTCTACTTGGATGGTGTCAGCAAAGTAATCCTCCACCATTTTTTCAATTGTGACAGCATCCAATGCAGCGAGAGTAGACATGTCTGCAATGGTTGGCAGGTCCTTCAGTCCGGACCAGATGTTATCAGCATCCCCGCCAGCGGGTCTTTTAGGAAAACTGAGCTTTTTCCTCGCAGCTTTATCCTCCAAATTTTTGTTTTCCATTATATGTAGCACAAGAGAGCGTACCCCTAAGCCACACACACTCGGCAAAGCCTTTAAAAATTATATGCGGCACAGGAGAGTACCACTGGACTTATACTGCTGAATCAGTGAACTTTGTAATATTGCAGTACCACTGGACTTATACTGCAGAATCAGTGAACATTGTAATATTGCAGTACCAATGGACTTATACTGCAGGATTGTTTTTGGATATTTTTTTTTAATTTCTTTTTTTTATAATTATTTTTTATTTTATTTTTTTATAACTTTTTTTTAAATTTTTTATAACTTGGGAATAATGGGGAAATAACTATGCCCTTAGAAGGTCAGAGCACAGGACACAGCACCACTGGACTGAACAGGACACAGCACAGGACCCAGCAGCACCACTGAACTCAGAAGGACAGAGCACAGGACACAGCACCACTGGACTGAACAGGACACAGCAAAGGACCCAGCAGCACCACTGAACTCAGAAGGATAGAGCACAGGACACAGCACCACTGGACTGAACAGGACACAGCACAGGACCCAACAGCACCACTGAACTCAGAAGGACAGAGCACAGGACACAGCACCACTGGACTGAAAAGGACACAGCACATGACCCAGCAGCACCACTGAACTCAGAAGGACAGAGCACAGGACACAGCACCACTGGACTGAGCACAGCACAGCACAGCACAGCACAGGATATAGCAGGGCAGAGAACCACCTAACACAACCTCCCTCTACCCTGATCAATGCCTGAGTGAAGATGGCGGCGGCCAGCGGGAAATTTATAGAATCCGAGTATCGCGAGATCCGACAACGGGATTATGACTCGGAGCCTCGCTTTCAGTTTTGCAATTGGGGGAATACCCGGATCAGTCTCGGATCCGGCTCGGATCGGCAAGGTTCGGGTGGGCTCGGATTTCAGATATCCGAGCCCGCTCATCCCTATGAAAGACTGAAAATTATTAACACAATTGGGTCAAATAATCAATGATAATTAAGTCCAATAGTCAACTTATTATGGACATCGGTGTGTTCATAAAGTAACCCCATAAGTAGAACTCCTCAATGTCACACCTACATCTCCCATGACTAGAGATAAGTAGAAAGCTTCTACATGTTCCTATAATCTCCTGAATAAAAGAACCTCTATAGAACAATAGGCGGATCCTCCGCTAGCTCCTTCAGGTTACACCAGGAAGTAAATTTAAGACATTCATGAATCTGTTTCCTCGTGGTTAATGGTAGGGTATCAATGTAACTTTCCCAGGTGGAAAAAAGCATTCCGCCTTTACCTCTTTATTCAGTGACTCCTCTACCCATTCCATTCTAAAAATGTAAACTCACTTTTCTTTGAACAATTTTATAGGACAGGAATCCTGATTTGTCCAGTTGTGTAATATAGTTTTACGTGCTGCCGCACTAATGGCTAATAACAATTTTCTGCCGCCCATAGTGATTTTCTGATTCTTAGGGAGAATACCAAAGATAGCCCACTCGGGGGTGAAGGGGATATAATTAATTAATTCTCTCTAAAGCAAGGTTGTCCAACCCGCGGCCCAGCCTGCCTGTAAATGTGGCCCACTAGGAGTTTTGGTTATGGCAAGGGGACAGCACTGTTAATGAAAAAAAAAATCCTGCAAAAAAAAAAAAAGAAAATACTTACCTTGCGGTCACATCAGCTGGTGCTCCGGCTCCCTCCCTGGTCTCCTCCTCCGTGCGGTGCTCGCAGTGAATGTCAGGAGGTGACATCATCACACCCGACATCCATTGCGTAGCGCAGCACAGAGGAGTCACCCGCGCGAACTTTCAGCAGCAGTGAAAGATTATCCAGTATCTTGTTGTTGCTCTGAATTTGGACTTTCTGCACCATGCAATTATGAACTAGCTGTGTTCTCTGTATGTATCTAATATAAATATTAAGAGATATTTGTATTTTTAATATTTTAAACCATTTTAAATGTGCAGTGCTGAGTAGGGTAAAAATATCACCCACTGTTACCCTCATCGGAGGCTGCTCCATGAGCCATTTTTCCCGCCACCCTATCTTTAAATCTCTGTAGATTTCTATTAGTCCTCCTGATGCTATCTATATCGGTGACCATTTCAAACCGGTCAATAAAAAAAATTATTCATGGGTGCAGAAAGAGAGGAAAAAAAAGTTTTTGGCATTTAATTCCCCGAACCCCACTAAGGGGCAAATGCAGGTAAGTTAAATTGTAGCTGGTAATGGGACTACTGCTTTAATCATGATTCTGCAACAGGTTTCCTAACTCTTACTAACTTCATTTCCAAGTAAGTTTAATATGTTAACTCTGTTTTCTATGGTTTTTTGGATGATCAGCTATCGTTAGTGTTAGTGTGTTTTATGTGCAGCCCAAACCAACTCGTCGTCTTCCAATGTGGCCCAGGGAAGCTAAAAGGTTGGACACCCCTGCTCTAAAGTCTCCAACGTCTACATCACATCTATTGCATTGGGAATGGGTACTGAGTCCTACCTATATGTTGTCTCTTTGGAGGAGAAAGATATGATCCGTGAAATATATTTAAAAACATTTCTACATAGATGCTGGATGGAAGAAGTTTACAAGATAGTTGAAGTGTCCGCAATAATTCTTTGAGTGTGAGAGAGGGAAAAATAGTTAGCCATTTTTCCTAATCACACAGAGGATGAGGAAAGATCAATGGAAGTGGGTACATGACTAAAATTGCTTCTTTTTCCTAGAAGTGTAACTAACAATATGGCCCCGCATTACTGCCTTAGAGGCATTCCTAAACAGCACTGGATCATCCCAATATTCAAGGATGTCATCTTGATAATCCACCCAAGACCCTACCAAGAATTGTCGAAATTCGTCTTTCAGATCATGGGGGTGCACATGCTCCAAAGTAAGAGAAATGGGGGCATGGTCTGAAATGATTATATCATGTACATTAACCCTGTGAACTTGAGATATCAGTGAATCCGATGCCAACAGATAGTAAATCCTACACCAAGTAGGATGTGAAAGTTGTGTCGGTGGGATTGAAGAATCGCCAAGGATCTGTTTCATGGAGTGAGTGTTTAAATGTCTCAATAGGTTTCCATATATTAAGTCTATTTTCCTTGACAGGAGGGGATTTATCCAGTAAAGGATTATCAACAGAATTGAAATCACCTCCCACTATGAGAGTATAGTTATCCCTACGTGCCAGAGTCTGAAGAAATCTAGACAGGAATTTTTTTGTGTCTACATTGGTGGCGTATATGTCTACCAGAGTGTATTTGAGGTTCCAAATAACCACGTTGAGTATCAGGAAATGAGCCTCAGAGTCAGCAACATGGTTTAGAAATGTAAACTGAACATTTCGTCCAAAGGTTATTGCTACTTTTCTGGCCTCTCTATGAAAGGGAGCTGAGATACAATCTCCAAATGACAGAGCTTTTAAAGTTGATCTATCCTCGATATTCCAAAGTGTTTCCTGGAGGTAAATCAAGTCTGCTCTCAATTTTTTAAGCTGTGTGACCACTCTCTTACATTGTGTGACCACTCTCTTACTCTGTGTGACCACTCTCTTACGTTGTGTGACCACTCTCTTACGTTGTGCGACAACTCTCTTACGCTGTGTGACCACTCTCTTACGTTGTGCGACCACTCTCTTACGTTGTGCGACCACTCTCTTACGTTGTGCGACCACTCTCTTACGTTGTGCGACCACTCTCTTACGTTGTGTGACCACTCTCTTATGCTGTGTGACCACTCTCTTACGTTGTGTGACCACTCTCTTACGCTGTGCGACCACTCTCTTACGTTGTGCGACCACTCTCTTATGCTGTGTGACCACTCTCTTACGTTGTGTGACCACTCTCTTACGTTGTGTGACCACTCTCTTACATTGTGTGACCACTCTCTTACTCTGTGTGACCACTCTCTTACGCTGTGTGACCACTCTCTTACGTTGTGCGACCACTCTCTTACTCTGTGTGACCACTCTCTTACGTTGTGTGACCACTCTCTTACGCTGTGTGACCACTCTCTCACACTGTGACCACTCTCTTACATTGTGTGACCACTCTCTTACGTTGTGTGACCACTCTCTTACTCTGTGTGACCACTCTCTTACGTTGTGTGACCACTCTCTTACGTTGTGTGACCACTCTCTTACTCTGTGTGACCACTCTCTTATGTTGTGTGACCACTCTCTTACGTTGTGCGACCACTCTCTTACTCTGTGCGACCACTCTCTTACGTTGTGTGACCACTCTCTTACGTTGTGTGACCACTCTCTTACGTTGTGCGACCACTCTCTTACTCTGTGTGACCACTCTCTTACGTTGTGTGACCACTCTCTTACGCTGTGTGACCACTCTCTTACTCTGTGTGACCACTCTCTTACATTGTGTGACCACTCTCTTACGCTGTGTGACCACTCTCTTACGTTGTGTGACCACTCTCTTACGTTGTGCGACCACTCTCTTACTCTGTGTGACCACTCTCTTACGTTGTGTGACCACTCTCTTACGCTGTGTGACCACTCTCTTACTCTGTGTGACCACTCTCTTACGTTGTGTGACCACTCTCTTACGTTGTGTGACCACTCTCTTACGCTGTGTGACCACTCTCTTACACTGTGTGACCACTCTCTTACACTGTGTGACCACTCTCTTACGTTGTGTGACCACTCTCTTACACTGTGTGACCACTCTCTTACACTGTGTGACCACTCTCTTACTCTGTGTGACCACTCTCTTACGTTGTGTGACCACTCTCTTACGTTGTGTGACCACTCTCTTACGTTGTGTGACCACTCTCTTACACTGTGTGACCACTCTCTTACGCTGTGTGACCACTCTCTTACGTTGTGTGACCACTCTCTTACATTGTGTGACCACTCTCTTACGTTGTGTGACCACTCTCTTACGCTGTGTGACCACTCTCTTACACTGTGTGACCACTCTCTTACGCTGTGTGACCACTCTCTTACGTTGTGTGACCACTCTCTTACACTGTGTGACCACTCTCTTACGTTGTGTGACCACTCTCTTACGCTGTGTGACCACTCTCTTACATTGTGTGACCACTCTCTTACGCTGTGTGACCACTCTCTTACGCTGTGTGACCACTCTCTTACGTTGTGTGACCACTCTCTTACGTTGTGTGACCACTCTCTTACGCTGTGTGACCACTCTCTTACGTTGTGTGACCACTCTCTTACGTTGTGTGACCACTCTCTTACGCTGTGTGACCACTCTCTTACGCTGTGTGACCACTCTCTTACGCTGTGTGACCACTCTCTTACGCTGTGTGACCACTCTCTTACGTTGTGTGACCACTCTCTTACGTTGTGTGACCACTCTCTTACGCTGTGTGACCACTCTCTTACTATGTGTGACCACTCTCTTACGTTGTGTGACCACTCTCTTACGTTGTGCGACCACTCTCTTACTCTGTGTGACCACTCTCTTACGTTGTGTGACCACTCTCTTACGTTGTGTGACCACTCTCTTATGTTGTGCGACCACTCTCTTACTCTGTGTGACCACTCTCTTACGTTGTGTGACCACTCTCTTACGCTGTGTGACCACTCTCTTACTATGTGTGACCACTCTCTTACGTTGTGTGACCACTCTCTTACGTTGTGTGACCACTCTCTTACGCTGTGTGACCACTCTCTTACGTTGTGTGACCACTCTCTTACTCTGTGTGACCACTCTCTTACGTTGTGTGACCACTCTCTTACGTTGTGCGACCACTCTCTTACATTGTGTGACCACTCTCTTACGTTGTGTGACCACTCTCTTACGCTGTGTGACCACTCTCTTACGCTGTGTGACCACTCTCTTACGTTGTGTGACCACTCTCTTACGCTGTGTGACCACTCTCTCACACTGTGACCACTCTCTTACGCTGTGTGACCACTCTCTTACGTTGTGCGACCACTCTCTTACGTTGTGCGACCACTCTCTTACTCTGTGTGACCACTCTCTTACGTTGTGTGACCACTCTCTTACGCTGTGTGACCACTCTCTTACTATGTGTGACCACTCTCTTACGTTGTGTGACCACTCTCTTACGCTGTGTGACCACTCTCTTACTATGTGTGACCACTCTCTTACGTTGTGTGACCACTCTCTTACGTTGTGTGACCACTCTCTTACGCTGTGTGACCACTCTCTTACGCTGTGTGACCACTCTCTTACGCTGTGTGACCACTCTCTTACGTTGTGTGACCACTCTCTTACGTTGTGTGACCACTCTCTTACGTTGTGTGACCACTCTCTTACTCTGTGTGACCACTCTCTTACGTTGTGTGACCACTCTCTTACGCTGTGTGACCACTCTCTTACTATGTGTGACCACTCTCTTACGTTGTGTGACCACTCTCTTACGCTGTGTGACCACTCTCTTACGTTGTGTGACCACTCTCTTACGTTGTGTGACCACTCTCTTACGCTGTGTGACCACTCTCTTACGCTGTGCGACCACTCTCTTACGTTGTGTGACCACTCTCTTACGTTGTGTGACCACTCTCTTACGTTGTGCGACCACTCTCTTACGTTGTGTGACCACTCTCTTACGCTGTGTGACCACTCTCTTACTCTGTGTGACCACTCTCTTACGCTGTGTGACCACTCTCTTACGTTGTGTGACCACTCTCTTACATTGTGTGACCACTCTCTTACATTGTGTGACCACTCTCTTACGTTGTGTGACCACTCTCTTACGCTGTGTGACCACTCTCTTACGCTGTGTGACCACTCTCTTACGCTGTGTGACCACTCTCTTACGCTGTGCGACCACTCTCTTACGCTGTGTGACCACTCTCTTACGCTGTGCGACCACTCTCTTACGCTGTGCGACCACTCTCTTACTCTGTGCGACCACTCTCTTACTCTGTGTGACCACTCTCTTACGCTGTGTGACCACTCTCTTACGTTGTGCGACCACTCTCTTACGTTGTGCGACCACTCTCTTACGTTGTGCGACCACTCTCTTACGTTGTGTGACCACTCTCTTACTCTGTGTGACCACTCTCTTACGTTGTGTGACCACTCTCTTACGCTGTGTGACCACTCTCTTACTATGTGTGACCACTCTCTTACGTTGTGTGACCACTCTCTTACGTTGTGCGACCACTCTCTTACGTTGTGCGACCACTCTCTTACGTTGTGTGACCACTCTCTTACGTTGTGTGACCACTCTCTTACGCTGTGTGACCACTCTCTTACATTGCGTGACCACTCTCTTACGTTGCGTGACCACTCTCTTACGCTGTGTGACCACTCTCTTACGCTGTGTGACCACTCTCTTACGTTGTGTGACCACTCTCTTACGTTGTGCGACCACTCTCTTACATTGTGTGACCACTCTCTTACGCTGTGTGACCACTCTCTTACATTGTGTGACCACTCTCTTACGCTGTGTGACCACTCTCTTACATTGTGTGACCACTCTCTTACGCTGTGTGACCACTCTCTTACGCTGTGTGACCACTCTCTCACACTGTGACCACTCTCTTACGCTGTGTGACCACTCTCTTACATTGTGTGACCACTCTCTTACGCTGTGTGACCACTCTCTTACGCTGTGTGACCACTCTCTTACATTGTGTGACCACTCTCTTACGTTGTGCGACCACTCTCTTACATTGTGTGACCACTCTCTTACGCTGTGTGACCACTCTCTTACGCTGTGTGACCACTCTCTTACGCTGTGTGACCACTCTCTTACGTTGTGTGACCACTCTCTTACGCTGTGTGACCACTCTCTTACGTTGTGTGACCACTCTCTTACGCTGTGTGACCACTCTCTTACGCTGTGTGACCACTCTCTCACACTGTGACCACTCTCTTACGCTGTGTGACCACTCTCTTACATTGTGTGACCACTCTCTTACGCTGTGTGACCACTCTCTTACGCTGTGTGACCACTCTCTTACACTGTGTGACCACTCTCTTACATTGTGTGACCACTCTCTTACGCTGTGTGACCACTCTCTTACGCTGTGTGACCACTCTCTTACGCTGTGTGACCACTCTCTTACATTGTGTGACCACTCTCTTACGCTGTGTGACCACTCTCTTACTCTGTGTGACCACTCTCTTACGTTGTGTGACCACTCTCTTACTCTGTGTGACCACTCTCTTACGCTGTGTGACCACTCTCTTACTCTGTGTGACCACTCTCTTACGTTGTGTGACCACTCTCTTACGCTGTGTGACCACTCTCTTACGCTGTGTGACCACTCTCTTACTATGTGTGACCACTCTCTTACATTGTGTGACCACTCTCTTACGCTGTGTGACCACTCTCTTACATTGTGTGACCACTCTCTTACGCTGTGTGACCACTCTCTTACGCTGTGTGACCACTCTCTCACACTGTGACCACTCTCTTACGCTGTGTGACCACTCTCTTACATTGTGTGACCACTCTCTTACGCTGTGTGACCACTCTCTTACGCTGTGTGACCACTCTCTTACATTGTGTGACCACTCTCTTACATTGTGTGACCACTCTCTTACATTGTGTGACCACTCTCTTACGCTGTGTGACCACTCTCTTACACTGTGTGACCACTCTCTTACGCTGTGTGACCACTCTCTTACGTTGTGTGACCACTCTCTTACGCTGTGTGACCACTCTCTTACACTGTGTGACCACTCTCTTACGTTGTGTGACCACTCTCTTACTCTGTGTGACCACTCTCTTACGCTGTGTGACCACTCTCTTACTCTGTGTGACCACTCTCTTACTCTGTGTGACCACTCTCTTACGCTGTGTGACCACTCTCTTACGCTGTGTGACCACTCTCTTACGCTGTGTGACCACTCTCTTACGTTGTGTGACCACGCTCTTACGCTGTGTGACCACTCTCTTACGTTGTGTGACCACTCTCTTACGCTGTGTGACCACTCTCTTACGCTGTGTGACCACTCTCTCACACTGTGACCACTCTCTTACGTTGTGTGACCACTCTCTTACATTGTGTGACCACTCTCTTACGCTGTGTGACCACTCTCTTACGCTGTGTGACCACTCTCTTACGTTGTGTGACCACGCTCTTACGCTGTGTGACCACTCTCTTACGTTGTGTGACCACTCTCTTACGCTGTGTGACCACTCTCTTACGCTGTGTGACCACTCTCTCACACTGTGACCACTCTCTTACGCTGTGTGACCACTCTCTTACATTGTGTGACCACTCTCTTACGCTGTGTGACCACTCTCTTACGTTGTGTGACCACTCTCTTACGCTGTGTGACCACTCTCTTACGCTGTGTGACCACTCTCTTACATTGTGTGACCACTCTCTTACATTGTGTGACCACTCTCTTACGCTGTGTGACCACTCTCTTACGCTGTGTGACCACTCTCTTACGTTGTGTGACCACTCTCTTACGTTGTGTGACCACTCTCTTACGCTGTGTGACCACTCTCTTACGCTGTGTGACCACTCTCTTACATTGTGTGACCACTCTCTCACACTGTGACCACTCTCTTACGCTGTGTGACCACTCTCTTACATTGTGTGACCACTCTCTTACACTGTGTGACCACTCTCTTACATTGTGTGACCACTCTCTTACGCTGTGTGACCACTCTCTTACGCTGTGTGACCACTCTCTTACGCTGTGTGACCACTCTCTTACATTGTGTGACCACTCTCTCACACTGTGACCACTCTCTTACGCTGTGTGACCACTCTCTTACATTGTGTGACCACTCTCTTACACTGTGTGACCACTCTCTTACATTGTGTGACCACTCTCTTACGCTGTGTGACCACTCTCTTACATTGTGTGACCACTCTCTTACTCTGTGTGACCACTCTCTTACGCTGTGTGACCACTCTCTTACGCTGTGTGACCACTCTCTTACGCTGTGTGACCACTCTCTTACGCTGTGTGACCACTCTCTTACGCTGTGTGACCACTCTCTTACATTGTGTGACCACTCTCTTACTCTGTGTGACCACTCTCTTACGCTGTGTGACCACTCTCTTACGCTGTGTGACCACTCTCTTACATTGTGTGACCACTCTCTTACGCTGTGTGACCACTCTCTTACGCTGTGTGACCACTCTCTTACGTTGTGTGACCACTCTCTTACGCTGTGTGACCACTCTCTTACGCTGTGTGACCACTCTCTTACGCTGTGTGACCACTCTCTTACATTGTGTGACCACTCTCTTACGCTGTGTGACCACTCTCTTACGCTGTGTGACCACTCTCTCACACTGTGACCACTCTCTTACGCTGTGTGACCACTCTCTTACATTGTGTGACCACTCTCTTACACTGTGTGACCACTCTCTTACATTGTGTGACCACTCTCTTACGCTGTGTGACCACTCTCTTACGTTGTGTGACCACTCTCTTACGCTGTGTGACCACTCTCTTACATTGTGTGACCACTCTCTTACGTTGTGTGACCACTCTCTTACGCTGTGTGACCACTCTCTTACATTGTGTGACCACTCTCTTACGTTGTGTGACCACTCTCTTACGCTGTGTGACCACTCTCTTACGCTGTGTGACCACTCTCTTACATTGTGTGACCACTCTCTTACTCTGTGTGACCACTCTCTTACGTTGTGTGACCACTCTCTTACGTTGTGTGACCACTCTCTTACGCTGTGTGACCACTCTCTTACGCTGTGTGACCACTCTCTTACTATGTGTGACCACTCTCTTACATTGTGTGACCACTCTCTTACGCTGTGTGACCACTCTCTTACATTGTGTGACCACTCTCTTACGCTGTGTGACCACTCTCTTACGCTGTGTGACCACTCTCTCACACTGTGACCACTCTCTTACGCTGTGTGACCACTCTCTTACATTGTGTGACCACTCTCTTACGCTGTGTGACCACTCTCTTACGTTGTGTGACCACTCTCTTACGCTGTGTGACCACTCTCTTACGCTGTGTGACCACTCTCTTACGTTGTGTGACCACTCTCTTACGTTGTGTGACCACTCTCTTACGCTGTGTGACCACTCTCTTACGTTGTGTGACCACTCTCTTACGCTGTGTGACCACTCTCTTACGTTGTGTGACCACTCTCTTACGCTGTGTGACCACTCTCTTACGCTGTGTGACCACTCTCTTACATTGTGTGACCACTCTCTTACGCTGTGTGACCACTCTCTTACGCTGTGTGACCACTCTCTTACGCTGTGTGACCACTCTCTTACGTTGTGTGACCACTCTCTTACGTTGTGCGACCACTCTCTTACATTGTGTGACCACTCTCTTACGCTGTGTGACCACTCTCTTACATTGTGTGACCACTCTCTTACGCTGTGTGACCACTCTCTTACGTTGTGTGACCACTCTCTTACGCTGTGTGACCACTCTCTTACATTGTGTGACCACTCTCTTACGTTGTGTGACCACTCTCTTACGCTGTGTGACCACTCTCTTACGCTGTGTGACCACTCTCTTACGTTGTGTGACCACTCTCTTACGCTGTGTGACCACTCTCTTACATAGTGTGACCACTCTCTTACGTTGTGTGACCACTCTCTTACATAGTGTGACCACTCTCTTACGCTGTGTGACCACTCTCTTACACTGTGTGACCACTCTCTTACGTTGTGTGACCACTCTCTTACGTTGTGTGACCACTCTCTTACGCTGTGTGACCACTCTCTTACGCTGTGTGACCACTCTCTTACGTTGTGTGACCACTCTCTTACGCTGTGTGACCACTCTCTTACGTTGTGTGACCACTCTCTTACGCTGTGTGACTACTCTCTTACATTGTGTGACCACTCTCTTACGCTGTGTGACCACTCTCTTACATTGTGTGACCACTCTCTTACGCTGTGTGACCACTCTCTTACGCTGTGTGACCACTCTCTTACATTGTGTGACCACTCTCTTACGCTGTGTGACCACTCTCTTACGCTGTGTGACCACTCTCTTACGTTGTGTGACCACTCTCTTACGCTGTGTGACCACTCTCTTACGCTGTGTGACCACTCTCTTACGCTGTGTGACCACTCTCTTACGTTGTGTGACCACTCTCTTACGCTGTGTGACCACTCTCTTACACTGTGACCACTCTCTTACGTTGTGTGACCACTCTCTTACGTTGTGTGACCACTCTCTTACGTTGTGTGACCACTCTCTTACGTTGTGCGACCACTCTCTTACGTTGTGCGACCACTCTCTTACGTTGTGCGACCACTCTCTTACGTTGTGCGACCACTCTCTTACTCTGTGTGACCACTCTCTTACTATGTGTGACCACTCTCTTACGTTGTGCGACCACTCTCTTACGTTGTGCGACCACTCTCTTACGTTGTGCGACCACTCTCTTACGTTGTGCGACCACTCTCTTACTCTGTGCGACCACTCTCTTACGTTGTGCGACCACTCTCTTACATTGTGCGACCACTCTCTTACGTTGTGTGACCACTCTCTTACGTTGTGTGACCACTCTCTTACGTTGTGTGACCACTCTCTTACGCTGTGTGTCCACTCTCTTACATTGTGTGACCACTCTCTTACGTTGTGTGACCACTCTCTTACGCTGTGTGACCACTCTCTTACGCTGTGTGACCACTCTCTTACGCTGTGCGACCACTCTCTTACGTTGTGTGACCACTCTCTTACGCTGTGTGACCACTCTCTTACGCTGTGTGACCACTCTCTTACATTGTGTGACCACTCTCTTACGCTGTGTGACCACTCTCTTACGCTGTGTGACCACTCTCTTACGCTGTGTGACCACTCTCTTACATTGTGTGACCACTCTCTTACGCTGTGACCACTCTCTTACGCTGTGTGACCACTCTCTTACATTGTGTGACCACTCTCTTACTCTGTGTGACCACTCTCTCACACTGTGACCACTCTCTTACGCTGTGTGACTACTCTATTACATTGTGTGACCACTCTCTTACGTTGTGTGACCACTCTCTTACGTTGTGTGACCACTCTCTTACGTTGTGTGACCACTCTCTTACGCTGTGTGACCACTCTCTTACATTGTGTGACCACTCTCTTACGCTGTGACCACTCTCTTACGCTGTGTGACCACTCTCTTACGCTGTGTGACCACTCTCTTACGTTGTGTGACCACTCTCTTACATTGTGTGACCACTCTCTTACGCTGTGTGACCACTCTCTTACGTTGTGTGACCACTCTCTTACGCTGTGTGACCACTCTCTCACACTGTGACCACTCTCTTACGCTGTGTGACCACTCTCTTACATTGTGTGACCACTCTCTTACGTTGTGTGACCACTCTCTTACGCTGTGTGACCACTCTCTTACGCTGTGTGACCACTCTCTTACATTGTGTGACCACTCTCTTACGCTGTGTGACCACTCTCTCACACTGTGACCACTCTCTTACGCTGTGTGACCACTCTCTTACGTTGTGTGACCACTCTCTTACGTTGTGCGACCACTCTCTTACATTGTGTGACCACTCTCTTACGTTGTGTGACCACTCTCTTACGCTGTGTGACCACTCTCTTACGCTGTGTGACCACTCTCTTACGCTGTGTGACCACTCTCTTACGTTGTGTGACCACTCTCTTACGCTGTGTGACCACTCTCTCACACTGTGACCACTCTCTTACGCTGTGTGACCACTCTCTTACATTGTGTGACCACTCTCTTACATTGTGTGACCACTCTCTTACGCTGTGTGACCACTCTCTCACACTGTGACCACTCTCTTACGCTGTGTGACCACTCTCTTACGTTGTGTGACCACTCTCTTACGTTGTGCGACCACTCTCTTACATTGTGTGACCACTCTCTTACGTTGTGTGACCACTCTCTTACGCTGTGCGACCACTCTCTTACGCTGTGTGACCACTCTCTTACGCTGTGTGACCACTCTCTTACGCTGTGTGACCACTCTCTTACTATGTGTGACCACTCTCTTACATTGTGTGACCACTCTCTTACGCTGTGTGACCACTCTCTTACATTGTGTGACCACTCTCTTACGCTGTGTGACCACTCTCTTACGCTGTGTGACCACTCTCTCACACTGTGACCACTCTCTTACGCTGTGTGACCACTCTCTTACATTGTGTGACCACTCTCTTACGCTGTGTGACCACTCTCTTACGTTGTGTGACCACTCTCTTACGCTGTGTGACCACTCTCTTACGCTGTGTGACCACTCTCTTACGTTGTGTGACCACTCTCTTACGCTGTGTGACCACTCTCTTACGTTGTGTGACCACTCTCTTACGCTGTGTGACCACTCTCTTACGTTGTGTGACCACTCTCTTACGCTGTGTGACCACTCTCTTACGCTGTGTGATCACTCTCTTACATTGTGTGACCACTCTCTTACGCTGTGTGACCACTCTCTTACGCTGTGTGACCACTCTCTTACGCTGTGTGACCACTCTCTTACGTTGTGTGACCACTCTCTTACGTTGTGCGACCACTCTCTTACATTGTGTGACCACTCTCTTACGCTGTGTGACCACTCTCTTACATTGTGTGACCACTCTCTTACGCTGTGTGACCACTCTCTTACGTTGTGTGACCACTCTCTTACGCTGTGTGACCACTCTCTTACATTGTGTGACCACTCTCTTACGTTGTGTGACCACTCTCTTACGCTGTGTGACCACTCTCTTACGCTGTGTGACCACTCTCTTACGTTGTGTGACCACTCTCTTACGCTGTGTGACCACTCTCTTACATAGTGTGACCACTCTCTTACGTTGTGTGACCACTCTCTTACATAGTGTGACCACTCTCTTACGCTGTGTGACCACTCTCTTACACTGTGTGACCACTCTCTTACATTGTGTGACCACTCTCTTACGTTGTGTGACCACTCTCTTACGCTGTGTGACCACTCTCTTACGCTGTGTGACCACTCTCTTACGTTGTGTGACCACTCTCTTACGCTGTGTGACCACTCTCTTACGTTGTGTGACCACTCTCTTACGCTGTGTGACTACTCTCTTACATTGTGTGACCACTCTCTTACGCTGTGTGACCACTCTCTTACATTGTGTGACCACTCTCTTACGCTGTGTGACCACTCTCTTACGCTGTGTGACCACTCTCTTACATTGTGTGACCACTCTCTTACGCTGTGTGACCACTCTCTTACGCTGTGTGACCACTCTCTTACGTTGTGTGACCACTCTCTTACGCTGTGTGACCACTCTCTTACGCTGTGTGACCACTCTCTTACGCTGTGTGACCACTCTCTTACGTTGTGT
Source organism: Mixophyes fleayi (assembly GCF_038048845.1). NCBI lineage: Eukaryota > Metazoa > Chordata > Amphibia > Anura > Limnodynastidae > Mixophyes > Mixophyes fleayi. Next base: position 126,117,946 of record NC_134410.1, on the reverse strand, counting down.
GACCACTCTCTTACGCTGTGTGACCACTCTCTTACACTGTGACCACTCTCTTACGTTGTGTGACCACTCTCTTACGTTGTGTGACCACTCTCTTACGTTGTGAGACCACTCTCTTACGTTGTGCGACCACTCTCTTACGTTGTGCGACCACTCTCTTACGTTGTGCGACCACTCTCTTACTCTGTGTGACCACTCTCTTACTATGTGTGACCACTCTCTTACGTTGTGCGACCACTCTCTTACGTTGTGCGACCACTCTCTTACGTTGTGCGACCACTCTCTTACTCTGTGCGACCACTCTCTTACGTTGTGCGACCACTCTCTTACATTGTGCGACCACTCTCTTACGTTGTGTGACCACTCTCTTACGTTGTGTGACCACTCTCTTACGTTGTGTGACCACTCTCTTACGCTGTGTGTCCACTCTCTTACATTGTGTGACCACTCTCTTACGTTGTGTGACCACTCTCTTACGCTGTGTGACCACTCTCTTACGCTGTGTGACCACTCTCTTACGCTGTGCGACCACTCTCTTACGTTGTGTGACCACTCTCTTACGCTGTGTGACCACTCTCTTACGCTGTGTGACCACTCTCTTACATTGTGTGACCACTCTCTTACGCTGTGTGACCACTCTCTTACGCTGTGTGACCACTCTCTTACGCTGTGTGACCACTCTCTTACATTGTGTGACCACTCTCTTACGCTGTGACCACTCTCTTACGCTGTGTGACCACTCTCTTACATTGTGTGACCACTCTCTTACTCTGTGTGACCACTCTCTCACACTGTGACCACTCTCTTACGCTGTGTGACTACTCTCTTACATTGTGTGACCACTCTCTTACGTTGTGTGACCACTCTCTTACGTTGTGTGACCACTCTCTTACGTTGTGTGACCACTCTCTTACGCTGTGTGACCACTCTCTTACATTGTGTGACCACTCTCTTACGCTGTGACCACTCTCTTACGCTGTGTGACCACTCTCTTACGCTGTGTGACCACTCTCTTACGTTGTGTGACCACTCTCTTACATTGTGTGACCACTCTCTTACGCTGTGTGACCACTCTCTTACGTTGTGTGACCACTCTCTTACGCTGTGTGACCACTCTCTCACACTGTGACCACTCTCTTACGCTGTGTGACCACTCTCTTACATTGTGTGACCACTCTCTTACGTTGTGTGACCACTCTCTTACGCTGTGTGACCACTCTCTTACGCTGTGTGACCACTCTCTTACATTGTGTGACCACTCTCTTACGCTGTGTGACCACTCTCTCACACTGTGACCACTCTCTTACGCTGTGTGACCACTCTCTTACGTTGTGTGACCACTCTCTTACGTTGTGCGACCACTCTCTTACATTGTGTGACCACTCTCTTACGTTGTGTGACCACTCTCTTACGCTGTGTGACCACTCTCTTACGCTGTGTGACCACTCTCTTACGCTGTGTGACCACTCTCTTACGTTGTGTGACCACTCTCTTACGCTGTGTGACCACTCTCTCACACTGTGACCACTCTCTTACGCTGTGTGACCACTCTCTTACATTGTGTGACCACTCTCTTACATTGTGTGACCACTCTCTTACGCTGTGTGACCACTCTCTCACACTGTGACCACTCTCTTACGCTGTGTGACCACTCTCTTACGTTGTGTGACCACTCTCTTACGTTGTGCGACCACTCTCTTACATTGTGTGACCACTCTCTTACGTTGTGTGACCACTCTCTTACGCTGTGCGACCACTCTCTTACGCTGTGTGACCACTCTCTTACGCTGTGTGACCACTCTCTTACATTGTGTGACCACTCTCTTACGCTGTGTGACCACTCTCTTACGCTGTGTGACCACTCTCTTACGCTGTGTGACCACTCTCTTACATTGTGTGACCACTCTCTTACGCTGTGACCACTCTCTTACGCTGTGTGACCACTCTCTTACATTGTGTGACCACTCTCTTACTCTGTGTGACCACTCTCTCACACTGTGACCACTCTCTTACGCTGTGTGACTACTCTCTTACATTGTGTGACCACTCTCTTACGTTGTGTGACCACTCTCTTACGTTGTGTGACCACTCTCTTACGTTGTGTGACCACTCTCTTACGCTGTGTGACCACTCTCTTACATTGTGTGACCACTCTCTTACGCTGTGACCACTCTCTTACGCTGTGTGACCACTCTCTTACGCTGTGTGACCACTCTCTTACGTTGTGTGACCACTCTCTTACATTGTGTGACCACTCTCTTACGCTGTGTGACCACTCTCTTACGTTGTGTGACCACTCTCTTACGCTGTGTGACCACTCTCTCACACTGTGACCACTCTCTTACGCTGTGTGACCACTCTCTTACATTGTGTGACCACTCTCTTACGTTGTGTGACCACTCTCTTACATTGTGTGACCACTCTCTTACGTTGTGTGACCACTCTCTTACGCTGTGTGACCACTCTCTTACGCTGTGTGACCACTCTCTTACTATGTGTGACCACTCTCTTACGCTGTGTGACCACTCTCTTACATTGTGTGACCACTCTCTTACGCTGTGTGACCACTCTCTCACACTGTGACCACTCTCTTACGCTGTGTGACCACTCTCTTACGTTGTGTGACCACTCTCTTACGTTGTGCGACCACTCTCTTACATTGTGTGACCACTCTCTTACGTTGTGTGACCACTCTCTTACGCTGTGTGACCACTCTCTTACGCTGTGTGACCACTCTCTTACGTTGTGTGACCACTCTCTTACGCTGTGTGACCACTCTCTTACGTTGTGTGACCACTCTCTTACGCTGTGTGACCACTCTCTTACGTTGTGTGACCACTCTCTTACGTTGTGTGACCACTCTCTTACGCTGTGTGACCACTCTCTTACGCTGTGTGACCACTCTCTTACGTTGTGTGACCACTCTCTTACATTGTGTGACCACTCTCTTACGTTGTGTGACCACTCTCTTACGCTGTGTGACCACTCTCTCACACTGTGACCACTCTCTTACGCTGTGTGACCACTCTCTTACATTGTGTGACCACTCTCTTACGCTGTGTGACCACTCTCTCACACTGTGACCACTCTCTTACGCTGTGTGACCACTCTCTTACATTGTGTGACCACTCTCTTACGCTGTGTGACCACTCTCTTACACTGTGTGACCACTCTCTTACGCTGTGTGACCACTCTCTCACACTGTGTGACCACTCTCTTACATTGTGTGACCACTCTCTTACGCTGTGTGACCACTCTCTTACGTTGTGTGACCACTCTCTTACGTTGTGTGACCACTCTCTTACGCTGTGTGACCACTCTCTTACGCTGTGTGACCACTCTCTTACGCTGTGTGACCACTCTCTCACACTGTGACCACTCTCTTACGCTGTGTGACCACTCTCTTACGCTGTGTGACCACTCTCTTACGCTGTGTGACCACTCTCTTACATTGTGTGACCACTCTCTTACGCTGTGTGACCACTCTCTTACGCTGTGTGACCACTCTCTTACGCTGTGTGACCACTCTCTTACGTTGTGTGACCACTCTCTTACGCTGTGTGACCACTCTCTTACGTTGTGTGACCACTCTCTTACGCTGTGTGACCACTCTCTCACACTGTGACCACTCTCTTACGTTGTGTGACCACTCTCTTACGTTGTGTGACCACTCTCTTACGTTGTGTGACCACTCTCTTACGTTGTGTGACCACTCTCTTACATTGTGTGACCACTCTCTTACGTTGTGTTACCACTCTCTTACGTTGTGTGACCACTCTCCTAAGATTAACTACTGAATTTAATCCAACCGCGTAACTTTATCATACCAGATAAACCAGTTATCATTTCAGTGAAGCTTATTCTAATTGTATGAATCTCACCTTATAACCTTTTTAACTAGTCTGCTTGGTGATTAGGTGACCGTGCAGGTGATCGGACATTCATAAAGTGAGCTGTAGCCTCACAGGGGTCTGTGAAATCATAGTGCGCCATTGTCTTCCACTCTCAAGTTCATCAGGGTATAAAAGAGCAAAACAGGTATTGTGCTCCACTAAGTGACGACATACTAGGGAAAATTCCTTGCATTTTTGGGCAACTGATGCTGCCAAATTTTGAAAAATAAAAATTTTGTGACCTTCAATTTACAATTGAGGTGTTTTGCGGTAATCTGTGTCCATTACATAGATAAAAAAAAGTAGAGAATTGAAAATCTAATTGCATCTCAGCTGAAACCATGGGCAGGACAAATTACTTTGAATCCCACAGGTCCCTTCCCGCCCTACTGGGACCTTACATAAATTTGATTTTGAAATACTCTCCAGTTTTTATATGTAACAATATATTTTTGCCAATTAGTACAGTTCAGTTGTAAGTAATGTAATAATTAAAGTAACCACTTGGTGGCCACCTAGAGTTGAGAAATGTCCAACATATAATATACTGGAGAAAAACTAGATGATAATATCATCTGTGTCCACCAGAGGGCAGTAGAGAAACAGAGCGGATACCTTGCATACAATAATGAGATATCAAAATACAATGTAGCAGAAGAAAATTATATGGCAGTGCACATATGGAATATAGCCGTAAAACAATGTTATGTGTATGAGACCAGTCTCTAGGATGGTGGTATATAAGTCCAGGCTCCAATAGGTCAGAGCAGATGTGGTCCCAGAATTATTGGATATGGCTGAAGATATTACCAGGGGTAAAAGAACAATTACCAGTGATGAAACCAATATGATACACTTAATGATTACCACCCGATGCCCAAAATATGTGCCTCTGTTCTGTAAGCTGTGTTGTCAAATGCCAGAAATATAGGTGGTAGTTCCCAGATGGCAGAAACTAATTGCAGATTGTCAAAAAGGATATTGCAAAGGTTGAGTGACAACAGGTCACCATTTAAGATAGTATTGAGACATTATTTCTTTAGCTTATATCAAATCCTGTAAGACTCAGAGTCAAGTGACAGGTTAGATATGTAGAAGTAGATGATAAGAATAGGTATCAGTTATTGAGCCAAACCTGTCAGAGCCTTATGATAGCCACAGGAACTGCCACTATGATTGATGGCAAAAGATTTCCTACAGTGGGGCAGTAATAGGAGATGTTAGTGGCAACAAATGGAGAAGCCTCAGCGGTCCATCAACCAGCAGACTGTGTATATAGCAAAGTGTCCATTCGATGCCCCCCCCCCCCCCCCCCCCGCTGCTCACCGCCTGCGCACCACCAAGGAATAGCTCCACAGAAACTACCACGGATGAGACCCCCATGCACCGACAGCAGACTGGATTTCCTGTACATGATGAATCCGGGAGCCTCCTCTTCTCCAACCATAGCAGTTGGCAGGAAAGCGGAACACAGTAGGAAGTGCGCCATGACTGGATGAGACAGTCACAACCCAAGATCTACGGCTTGGAACCCTTTAGTCAGAATGCACCCTTCCGGCCACAGGTGGTACCAACAAGGTGTTCCGTCTGTGCCCCCTCTGCATCCACACTCACTGTGCCCCCTCTGCATCCACACTCACTGTGCCCCCTCTGCATCCACACTCACTGTGCCCCCTCTGCATACACACACTCTGTGCCCCCTCTGCATCCACACTCACTGTGCCCCCTCTGCATCCACACTCACTGTGCCCCCTCTGCATACACACACTCTGTGCCCCCTCTGCATACACACACTCTGTGCCCCCTCTGCATACACACACTCTGTGCCCCTCTGCATACACACACTCTGTGCCCCTCTGCATACACACTCACTGTGCCCCCTGCATCCACACTCTCTGTGCCCCCTGCATCCACTTGCTGTGCCCCCTCTGCATCCACACTCTGCCCCCTCGCTTTGCCCCCTCTGCATCCTCAATCTGTCCTCTCTGCCCCCTCTGCATCTTCGCTCTGCCCCCTCTGCATCCCGCCATGGCCAGGAAGAGAAAAACTTACCACTCTGGTGGTGCCCGGGACCCAATCCTCAGGAGATCCTAGCAAGGCAAATCCATTACCATTTTGCAGGTGGGATACTTGTATAGTTTGTACTTCTCACCCACGGTGCTCTGACACGTTTCGCCTTTCAGAGACTTTTTTTTTTTAAATACGTTTTATTAATAACATCTAATCTTGAACAGCATTACAAAATATAAAACTCTTGAAAGATACATTAGTGAGATGATAAATGCACATACAAATTTGCTTTTACAAAACAAATTCAGCTTCATATGAGCATGGTACCATGAAGATGTTATTTTATTTTACGTTATACAAGTAAAAGGAAAAAGATAAAGAAAGGGGAATAAGGGCAAAATGGGGGGATTGGGTAGGTTAATGGGGGGGAGGGGGAATTCACGCTTTTAAGATTTTAGCAGAAGGTGATAATTCGATCTGGGATTTCCAGTAGCAAATCCAATACGACTAGAATTGAAGCAGGGGTTGATTGCAATATGAAGCCCATGGAGACCAGATTTTGTTGAAGGACACGGAGGAGCGCCTAAGCACGCAGGTGATGTATTCCATCTGATAGTTGTGCCAAACTCGACCACAGACCATTTGGAGCATTGGAGGCGTGGGGTTCGTCCAGTAAGCAGCTATTTGGCAGGTAGCTGCACTGATTATATGCCGAAGAAGCTTATGGGTGTGTGTTGGAAGGTCTGGGAGAAGTAGAGGCAGTAATACTTGCTTAGGATCGGAGGGTACAGGAGTATCGAGGATAGCTGTTGCTAGTGCGAGAACCTCCGCCCAGAACGGGCGCAATTTGGGACAGTCCCACCAAGTGGGCATGAAGGTGCCAGTGTGGCCACAGTCTCTCCAACATGTTGGACTTGTTTGAGGATATATAATATGGAGCCTAGAGGGGACGTAGTGCCATCTATGTAGCAATTTATTGACATTTTCTTTGATGCGGACATTTATGGAACAACGTGCTGTCCACTCATAGATGTCCGACCACTCTTCTGGATCTAGGGGTGCTCCCAAATCTGCCTCCCACTGAGTCTGAAAACGATCCTTGGTCTCCGTGGAGATAGGAATTAGGGCATTGTATAGTGTTAAGATTAGACCTTTTGAGAATGGTCCTGATAGGCATAAGTTCTCAAACACAGTGGGGGTCTGGCAGACAACTGGGCCTTGACCTGTTGGTGATAGTGTCTGATTTGCAAGTATTGGTGGAACTGTCCCATCGTGAACCCGCACCGCTCAGACAATTCCGAGAACTGAGGAAACGTTTGGGTCCTTGTTATGTGGTTTAGCAGTAGAAATTTACCTTCCCCTGCCCATTTTGCGCACATAGGACGTGATAGACCTGGTGTGAAAGCTGGGGTGCGGGAGATAGAGACGCCATTCTACTACACCGAGACCAGAGTGAAAGGGAAAGGGCTATTACTGGCTAGGTTCGAGAGAGGGCTGGACGCTGTGCAGCTGAGAGCCAGAGGATAGAACAAATCGGTGAGCCTCCTAATAGATCTGATTCTATATCAACCCAGACCCTGGTACCAGGCGGGGAGTGCCATTGGACACACTGGGCCAAACGCGCTGCATAGTAATAGTTGCGAAGATTTGGTATGCCGAGGCCACCTGCCATGGGAGAGCGTTGTAGGATACGTGCAGAGATCCTGGGTCTCTTATTTGACCAAATAAAGCGCATGATAGAAGTTTGTAGCATTTTAAAGGTAGAGGGAGGAACTTTGATGGGGAGGCAGGGCCGGATTAACCCGAGGTCTAACTGGGCTATAGCCCAGGGGCCTCGGGCATCCAGGGGGCCCTTCAAACTCCTCAGCAGCATTATTGATCGGTCGGGGGCGGGGGCGCCCCCGGCCCGATCAATGCTGCTGAGTACTGTCAGTGCAGTCCTCCGTCCCGGCGCGCTGTAGTCTGCTTACTGAGGATATCTCGCGAGAGTTCATGAACTCTCGCGAGATCTCCTCAGTAAGGAGCTTACAGCGCGCCGGGACGGAGGACTGCACTGACAGGTAAGTGCTTGGGGGGATCCTCGCAGGGGGCGGGGGGGCGGTGGACGGCTCACATTGGGGGCCTCGCGGGGAATGGAGGGCCCCTTAGCCCAGGGGCCTCCATTCCCTTAATCCGGCCCTGTGGGGAGGGTATGGAAAAGGTAAAGCAGCCTGGGGAGCAAATTCATCTTTACTGATGTAATCCGGCCCACCCAAGAGATTATCAGCTTGTCCCAGGAAATCTGGTCTTTTTTAAGACACGCTATCAATGGGGGGTAGTTTGCTTGGTAGAGGTCTTCTACCTTTCTAGTAATTGCTATACCCAGATATTTGATACTATGGGAATTCCAGTGAAATGTAAAATTTAGCTCCAGAAGCTGCTTCAGCTTCAGTGGGATATTGAGATCCAGGATATCCGTCTTGGCCGTGTTGACCTTGAAGTTAGAGACTGTCGAAAAGTTGTCGAGGTTTGGTAACGATGTTAGGGGATTAGTAATGGGTAGGAGGATATCATCTGCGTAGAGCGCAATCTTATAGATGCTGGAGGATAGTTGTATGCCAGAGATGTCGGGTTTTGTCGTATTTTCAAAGCCAAGGGTTCAATGGTGAGTGCGAACAGAAGTGGGGAGAGGGGGCAGCCTTGTCGCGTTCCATTTTGGATTTGAAAGGATGCGGAGGAACACCCATTCCCCTGGACAGAAGCGGTTGGATTGACATACAGAGCGGAGACCCCTTTAAGAAAGCGGTCCTTGAAGCCATAAGCTGAGAGGGTCTTCATCATGAAGGACCAGCCAATGCAGTCGAATGCCTTTTTGGCATCAAGGGATAAAAGGAGGGAGGGTAGCTTACGCTCATAGGTCTATAGTCCGTCTGGTGTTGTCTGCTGCTTGCCGGCCTGGGACAAATCCAACCTGATCGGGGTGTACTAATTTCGGGAGGATACAATTTACTCTATTTGCAAGGACTTTAGCATATATTTTCAAATCTACGTTGAGTAAGGATATGGGGCGATAGCTACTACAGAGAGAGGGGTCTCTGCCCTTCTTCAGTATAACGGTAATCCGGGCTCGGGTCGTGGCCAGGTCAAAGGGGGCCCCATCAAGAATAGAGTTAAACCAAGCAGTCAGCTTTGGACTAAGGACCCCTGCAAATTTCTTATAATATTTGGCAGGAAAGCCATCCGGCCCTGGGGCAGAGGCTGTTTTCATACTACGTAAAGCTATAATAGTTTCCTCGTTTGTTATATCAGAACTGAGAAATTCAATTTCCGATTCAGATAGTTGCGGGAGTTTACACGAGCGCAGGTAGGCGTTTATTTTCCTATCTAAATCAGGAGGTGCTGGGTTGTAGGCATCAAGTTGTATAAAGAAGAGTAGTATGCCTGAAATTCCTTCAGAATAGCGTTTGGGTTATATGTTAATTGCCCTTGAGAGTTCTTGATAGACGAGATTGCGTTACGTGTGCGCCTCTGACGGAGTTTCCGCGCCAGCAGAGAGTCCGCCTTATCACCTTTCTCATAAAAGAAATGCTGAGTCCATTTGAAGGTACGGGCTGTTTTTTTGGATAGTACCGCATTGAGCTGGCCCCTCACTATCGTCAACTCCCTCAGATGTGACTGGTCTAATGAACCTTGATGCTGGGTGAGCAGGGAGAGAAGACGAGCTTCCAGTGTGGATATCTGCTCTCGCTCTTCCTTATGTCAGGATGAGGCTATGCTAATAAGGCGTCCACGGATTGTGGCTTTATGTGCCTCCCAGATCGTGGACAAAGATACTTCAGGGGTTTCATTAAGATTAAAGAATTCAGTAAGGGCCTCTGCAATCTCTAAACATGTCGCAGGATTCAGCAAGAGAGAATCATCCAAGCGCCAGTTTGGACTTCGCTTGGGGAGATTTCCTATGTCCAACTGGAAAGAAATGCCCATGTGGTCTGTCCAGGCGAACGGGTGAACCCCAGCTCCGCGAAGTTTGGAAGCTAGTTTAGCGTCAACTAGGAAGTAATCTATTAGAGTGTATACATTATGGGGGTGAGAGTAAAAAGTGTAACCCCTATCAGTGCCATTAACTACCCGCCAAGCATCCAGAAGAGAATTCTCCTTTAATAACGAGGCAAATCTAGTAGCCTGCCGTGCAGAGTGTGCCTGGGATTGAGATGAAGGTGCGGGCAATGGTGATCTATCTAGAGAGGGATCTAGAATCATGTTGAAGTCGCCTCCCATAAGCAAATGGCCTTCGGCATGTTTGTGTATACGGCTGAAAAGTCTCTGGAGAAAGGAGGTTTGGGCGGTGTTTGGGGCATAGCAGCATACCAGGGTGACCGGGAGCTGGCCCAGTGTGCCTATAAGCATAAGATAACGACCCTTCGGATCCGTAATTGAGCGGCACACCACCAGTGGGACAGATGGTCTAACCAGGATGGCCACACCCCGATGCTTAGAAGCAGCCGAGGCGAAAAAAGTCTGCAAGAAGAGCCTTCCTCGGAGTGTTGCATGAGGTTCGGTTAAATGGGTCTCTTGCAGGAAAACTATATCTGCATGAGACTTTTTAAGGGCGGCTAGAAGTGTAGTGTGTTTCTGGGGTGTATTCAACCCCTTAACATTGACTGTCAGTAACTTAAAAGACAAGTTGTAGGAGATAGCCTGAATGCTTTACCAAGGGGCTCCCCCGTATCCCCGACCCTTTATGGATCACGACGGGTACACATTTTAGCGGGAAAGGCATGAGAGCATGAATAAAATTAGGAAAGGTTAGGGGGCAAGGAATAAGGTTAAGTTTAAGCCGTCTGCAACCAGCCAGGGAGAAGAAAGGAAGGCCGGACATAGGGTGACCGGCCTATGGTTGCTAGACTTCGGAGAGGAAGGAAAGTATTGCTACGAGGCGCAGCAACAGTAGGGGGGGGAGGCGCGGGCAGAGAAAGCCCGAGCTGGGATGGAGTTTGTGGAGGGGTGTAAGAGTGTGGGGGGCATCAACAAAGAATAATTTAGATTCGGTTTACAAACATCAACCTGTAAGACAGACCACTAACTGGGTCCATGGCCAGGCAACTCCGCAAACCTTAAGCCCATTGAGAACTTGTAGTCAATCCTCAAGAGGCGGGTGGACAAAAACCCCACAAATTCTGACAAACTCCAAGCATTGATTAGGCAAGAATGGGCGGTCATCAGTCATTATGTTGCTTAGAAGTTGATTGACAGCATGCCAGGGCGGATTGCAGAGGTCTTCAAAAACAAAGATCAACACTGCAAATATTGACTATTTGCATAAACTTAATGTAATTGTCAATCAAAGCCTTTGACACTTATGAAATGCTTGTAATTTTACTTCAGTATAACATAGCAACATCTGACAAAAAGGTCTAAAAACACTGAAACAGCAAACTATGTGAAAACCAATACTGGTGTCATTCTCAAAACTTTTGGCCATGACTGTGTGGTTGGAGGGAAGTGCAAGCTGGCCACACCCACACACAGCTGGCCACACCCGCACATCACTTGCCACACCTCCGGTGGGACGGCACTTTTCACGACAGGCCCTTTTAATTTTCAGCCCCAGGGCCATGTGACCCTTAATCTGGACCTGCCTCTGCTGATTAATACGGGTCTAGGTCCGCTCTGCTCTAACAAACAATACACTGCAGGATAAGTTCAATATATATGTGCAAGATAAAGTCACGCACAGAAACAAACAAAAATACTCAATTAATGTCACCAGTTATAATTATTAATGACAAAACATTAAAAAAATACATTTTTTTTCTCTCCATAAATTAAATTTATCAGTATGTTATTAATGTCTACTGTACATAAAATGCATTTTTACAGTTGCTCCTCATTACAAACACATGTTGTAGCATGTATACACAGCCGTCATCACTAGTAATCGGCACTTACACCTGCCCTGGAGCAAGTGATATGAGAGAAAAACACGTCCTTTCAGATGCACTAAGCTTGAATCGGACGCTGCTGATTGCACTGAAGCTTGGCACGCCCTTACTGTACACTGACTACATGCATATGCCCATTTCCTTCCCTGATCCGGCCCTGGAATTGTAGTCTGTAGTGGGGTCCTTTGTGCTCAAAGATGAATTGGACGTTGCTGCTCTCTCTGGGGTCTGGTTTGTTTCTGGGCATGTGCAGAAAATTTTTACGCAACATACGGCACTTATTGGCATTTACGTTCCTTAATGAATCAGGCCCTTTGTGTCTATCTTATACAGTAATATCTGAAATTCATCACACAGGTATTTTCAGGTTTGTAGCTAACTCAGTTATAACGTCATTGTACCTAATTAAATATTTGTCTCTCTCACTAACTGCCCCAACAGTGAGGAGGCCCCAAAGGTCTCTCTTTAACCATTACCACAAACTGCCCCCAGCTGTGATTTGTCTATTGGAGAAGTAAGCTACACCATCATCATCACTCCACATATCACTTGTCACCTTCACCGTCCTATAGTCCTTGACATGTACAAACCTCACCACAGAGCAGAATGATTTGACACCATTGTTTCAAAGCACCAACGGTACCTATGTAGAAATATAAGATAATCAGATACCAAAGGCTTTTGCAGTCAGAGAAATAGAGGACTCCAGTTGTGGCAGAACTCTCTCTATTTATGGTCAAATAGAGATTTATTGAGTTTACTGGGACTTGCAGTTCAGAAACATGGTCCATTCCTGATGCAAAATTACTGACTGAAGACAGTGGGAAAGTCTATCACCAAAGTCTATCACCTTACTTAGAAGAAGTGGCTCAGTGGGCTAGTAACCAGGAACTTTACTTGCAAAGATAGAGGAGGCTTTGGTTTGAATCCCCTGTCTGGTTTAATTTTAGTAAATTGAATGTTGCAGCAGACTGACTGAAGACAGTGAGAAAAGTCTATCACCTTACCTAAAGAAGAAATGGCTCAGCAGGCTGGTAACCAGTTTCGTTCCTTTCAGCAAACAAAGAGTCTCTGGTTTGAATCCCTTGTCAGGTTTCATTTTAGTACATTGAATGTTGCAGCTGATTGAAGACAATGAGAAAAATATAAGTTAGCTCAGTTGACTAGTAGTGAGGTGCCCATGGACACTCATAGTACAGGCCCTGCTTTGAATTCCAAGTGGCTTCCTTTTTAGTACATTTTATGTTGCAACAGGCTTGATGACGTCCATGAGAAAAGTCTCTCCACATCTGCAGCAACTGTTCTAGCTTGGTGGCCAGTAGATAGGTGATCTGTTTATGGTTTATGTAGGTTCCCTTGTTTGAATCCCCAGCCAGACAACATTTACAGCTTCTTTGATTTTGCTGCAGGCCCCTTAATTGCTTTGATAACAGTCTAACTGCTGCATGCATCATGTCCTGGCTCAGTGGACTAGTGGCCAGGGTTGCTGACTGTGATGCATGAGGTCCTGGTTTGAATCCCCAGACAGGCTTGCTGGTCTTTCCTATGTCATTAGCCTGATCTGTGGGCTGTTTAATGGGTTGTCTCCTTGTAGTGTTTATTTGTCTAGCATTCTTTAATATACTTGGCTCTTGTGTCCAATATATGAAAAGACAACTCTTTCTTACATTAACTTGTCATTAGACTATTCTATTCACAATATTGACTCTGCTGTCAGTTGAGCACTTTACTGCTTGCCCACTAACTCATGCCCTCAATGTGAATAAAGACAGATCATCCTTCACTGCTCAATGTCATGCACCAACCAATATATTAAGGAAATTTAGTAAATTGAATGTTGAGGCAGACTGATTGAAGACAATGAGTATGTTAGCTCAGTTGACAGTAATGAGGTGCCCATGGGCTGTCATAGTAGAGGCCCTGCTTCGAATTCCGAGTGTCTTCCTCTTTAGCATTTTTCATATTGCAACAGGCTTGCTAAAGTCCACGAGAAAAGTCTCTCTATAACTGTTATAGCCTGGTGGCACAGTAGATAGGTGATCTGTTTACAGTGTATGGGTTCCCTTGTTCAAATCCCCAGCCAGTTATCAGTTGCAGATCCTTTTATTCTGCTCCAGGCCCATTGATGGCGTTGATAAAAGACCCACTGCTGCTTTGTCATGTACTGGCTCAGTTAGCTCAGTTGATTAGTAGCCAGACTGCTGTGGTGGAGATCCAGCTACTCTACTCTACACCCCTCCCAACTACTCTACTCCCCTCCCCATTACTCTACTCTACACCCCACCCCACCACTCTACTCTATTCCCCTCCCCCCCACCGCTCCACTCCCCTCCTCCACAACCCCACCAGCTACTCTACTCCCCTCCCAACTACTCTACACCCCTCCCCACTACTCTAGAGTAGTGGGGAGGGGAGTAGAGTAGTTGGGAGGGGAGTAGAGGCAAGTAGAGCAGTTGGGAGGGGTGTAAAGGGGTGGGGAGTAGAGTAGTTGGGAGGGGTGTAAAGGGGTGGGGAGTAGAGTAGTTGGGAGGGGAGTAGAGCAGTTGGGAGGGGTGTAGAGTAGTTGGGTGGGGAGTAGAGTAGTTGGGAGGGGTGTAAAGGGGTGGGGAGTAGAGTAGAGGCAAGTAGAGCAGTTGGGAGGGGTGTAAAGGGGTGGGGAGTAGAGTAGTTGGGAGGGGAGTAGAGGCAAGTAGAGCAGTTGGGAGGGGTGTAAAGGGGTGGGGAGTAGAGTAGTTGGGAGGGGAGTAGAGGCAAGTAGAGTAGTGGGGAGGGAAGTAGAGCAGTTGGGAGGGGTGTAAAGGGGTGGGGAGTGGAGTAGAGGCAAGTAGAGCAGTTGGGAGGGGTGTAAAGGGGTGGGGAGTAGAGTAGTTGGGAGGGGAGTAGAGGCAAGTAGAGCAGTTGGGAGGGGTGTAAAGGGGTGGGGAGTAGAGTAGTGGGGAGGGGAGGGGAGTAGAGGCAAGTAGAGCAGTTGGGAGGGGTGTAAAGGGGTGGGGAGTAGAGGTTGGTGTAGGGGAGCAGTGTAGAGTGTAAACCCCTCCCAGCTACTCTACACCCCTCTTTTTGCCTCTACTCCCCTTCCAGCTACTCACCTCTACTCCCCTCTACACCCCACTCTACTCCTCTACACTGCTCCCCTACACCCCACCCAACTACTCTACTCCCCTCCCCACTACTCTACTTGCCTCTACACCCCTCCCCACTACTCTACTTGCCTCCACACCCCTCCCCACTACTCTACTTGCCTCTACACCCCTCCCCTCTACTCCCCTCTCTACTCTGCTCCCCTACACCCCACCCAACTACTCTACTCTACTCCCCTCCCCACTACTCGCCTCTACTCCCAGCTACTCTACTTGCCTCTACACCCCTCCCCACTACTCACCTCTACTCCCCACTCTACTCCTCTACACTGCTCCCCTACACCCCACCCAACTACTCTACTCCCCTCCCCACTACTCTACTTGCCTCTACTCCACTTGCCTCTACACCCCTCCCCACTACTCTACTTGCCTCCACACCCCTCCCCACTACTCTACTTGCCTCTACTCCCCTCCCCACTACTCTACACCCCACCCAACTACTCTACTCGCCTCTACACCCCTCCCCACTACTCTACTTGCCTCTACACCCCTCCCCACTACTCACCTCTACTCCCCTCTCTACTCTGCTCCCCTACACCCCACCCAACTACTCTACTCCCCTCCCCACTACTCTACTTGCCTCTACTCCCCTCCCCACTACTCTACTTGCCTCTACTCCCAGCTACTCTACTTGCCTCTACACCCCTCCCCACTACTCTACTTGCCTCTACACCCCTCCCCACTACTCACCTCTACTCCCCTCTACACCCCACTCTACTCCTCTACACTGCTCCCCTACACCCCACCCAACTACTCTACTCCCCTCCCCACTAATCTACTTGCCTCTACTCCACTTGCCTCTACACCCCTCCCCACTACTCTACTTGCCTCTACACCCCTCCCCACTACTCTACTTGCCTCTACACCCCTCCCCACTACTCTACACCCCACCCAACTACTCTACTCCCCACTACACCCCACCACTCCTCTACACCCCACCCAACTACTCTACTTGCCTCTACACCCCTCCCCACTACTCTACTTGCCTCTACACCCCTCCCCACTACTCACTACTCACCTCTACTCCTCTACACTGCTCCCCTACACCCCACCCAACTACTCTACTCCCCTCCCCGCCTCTACACCCCTCCCCACTACTCTACTTGCCTCTACACCCCTCCCCACTACTCACCTCTACTCCCCTCTACACCCCACTCTACTCTGCTCCCCTGCACCCCACCCAACTACTCTACTCCCCTCCCCACTACTCTACTTGCCTCTACTCCCAGCTACTCTACTTGCCTCTACACCCCTCCCCACTACTCTACTTGCCTCTACACCCCTCCCCACTACTCTACACCCCACCCAACTACTCTACTCCCCACTACACCCCACCACTCCTCTACACCCCACCCAACTGCTCCCCTCCCAGCTACTCTACTTGCCTCTACACCCCTCCCCACTACTCTACTTGCCTCTACACCCCTCCCCACTACTCTACTCCCCACTACTCTACACCCCTCCCAACTACTCCCCACTTCTCTACTCTACACCCCTCCCAACTACTCTACACCCCACCCCACTACTCTACTTGCATCTACACCCCTCCCCACTACTCTACACCCCTCCCAACTACTCTACTCCCCTCCACTCCCCTACACCCCACTGCTCTACTCCCCTACCAGCTACTCTACACCCCACCGCTCTACTCCACTCTACTCTCCTCCACTCCACTCCCCCAACTACTCTACACCCCGCCTCTCCCTGGGGATTTGAACTAAGAACTTGACCATCTCTACAAGCAGAGAACCAGGGTATTAGTCCTCTGAGCCAGCTTAAGCTTATGGAGGTGAATCTCCATAAGCTGCATAATTCATCCTGGTGCATCAGTGTTTCTAGATATTTTTCTCAATGTTATCAACCAGCCTGATGCAACATTCAAATGCCTAAAAATAAAACCCACCTTAGGACTCAAACCAAGAACTCTTCCATTGCTGTCAGTAGAGCACCTGCCTACTAGTCATCTGAGCCAACATATGCTGTAAGCAAGGAGGGGAGATTTTTCCACAATGTCTTCAACAAGCCAGGTGTAAAATCCAAGGTACAAAAGCTACAGCTGTTTGGGGATTTGAACTAAGACCTTGACCATCTCTACAAGCAGAGAACCAGGTTACTAGTCCTCTGAGCCAGCTTAAGCTTATGTAAGTAATGCTCCTGCAATACATGGACACACACTGTCTTATTTATTCATTTGCAAAGAGCCCTATTTGCTCAATATATGACTGGGGCTGCTGCCAGCTCTAACACTATTATTACCGTTGCATAGGGAAGTCTACGTAACAAGTATCTCAGGATGGTAATAACAGAACAAAACCATTAAAAATATGTTTTTATTTGGAAGTATTAAAGTAATTCTATCGTTTTCAAATAAGCATTGCCCAAGCGATTGTATTGTGTTTCTAACGCACAAAGGGATTTATTTTAGCAGATGTAAATAGTCAACAATTCGATACATTATTATATTATTTATCAGTACAGTACAGCCAATACCAAAAGATACATACATACCGCTGCTATCGCATGCGCTCGCTGCGCTAACCACGGGCACCCCTGGACAGTGATTCACCCTTGAATACTGTGATCAGTGAAGTCTGAGGCTGGTGGGGGTGCAGCTATTATATATACAGTACAGTGTTACAGTGAACAATAGAGATGACGTAGCTTCTATAGGTTCAGACATCAGATGGGTCCAGGCTAAACAGGTCATAGGCTGATTCAATCTAAGGAATCCAAAGGTGGGGGTCGTCTCTCCAGGGGATGAGCTCCTTTCTTCCCGCCAATGCATCAGTTACATCTCAGTAAATTAGCATTTCATAGCCAGCATCATACAAAGGTTTATTCCCTAACATCAATAACTAGAGTATGCAATATGCGATCTCTTCGGCGATGGAACCGGACAGCTGCTGATGAATAGGGTTTTAATATGATACCAGGCATGATACCTTTCCTAAAACCTGAACCCTGAATATCACTGAAATGTACATATAATCATTATATATATAGACTAATAATAAACCAAATACTATCTGCTCATAAATTACAGTGTAACGAAACCAATATGAATATGAATTATATAAATAACTAAATGCTGTTATGCGAGTGTGTGCGTGCGTATTTTACCATGCGATCGCACCATGCCACGTGTTTACGTGGCGTACGGATCGCAATCGCACGGCAAAACAATATTAACCAATATACTTTCGTTCATCCAATTATACGACTTCGACAGAAGGTATAAAGATTTGTAATTTTTTTAAAATTTACTAACTAGAAATGAAGGCTCAAAAGTCTGCTCTCAGTTCCAGGTCACATGCGCACAGCTGGCCTGGTGGAGCGTTAGGTTCAAAGGTACCGCGGGGATATCTGATATAGTCAGATTATGATCTTTCGGGAGCCACTTATGGGATTATGTCAGTTAATAAACAGGGTTCTGAAATCAGAATTTTAATTTCAGTTAGCTCATAGCTCGATCCTACTTTCAGTGCTTATTTTTTTTATTTTCGAAGCCTACATGCAACATGAGTAATTGAAAAGTAAAAATGGAAGTATCAGTATCAGCCATTGGTGCAAAAAGGGGCGATACAGCCCAATGTGCCCCAACGTTAAAAAATAACCTACTAGAGAGCTCCCAGATGACTGGTGGCTATTATGGCTATATGGAGATGCTTTAAGTCTTTTTATTATACAGTGTGCCCACTTCTTTAGAGTCTCTTCCATCAGAGAGGAAACCTCAGTCAACATAACCACTTCCTGTGGCACAGAAGACAGTGATCCAATAATATCATTCTGTTTGGATGATCAGAAAGTAATTGATGTTCCACGCCTGATCTCTGTATATGAACCAGCTTCCTCATAGTTAACTGACACTTTTTCTCACCATGGTCACTGACTGTAGTTAGAGAGCGGGGAGACAAAGCCGCCTGGTTTTACACTCTTTGATGATGGCACACAGGAAGCAGAGTGCACCTGATGTAGATTATTTGTCTATGGTGGTAAAAGGGATGAGTTGAGGCTGACTCGGGAATAAAAACAGACCTTCAGTTAAATTTTTTATCAGAGTTCTCCTATTGGCTTCCACATCACAGAAAGAATACTATGAAGAAGGATTTGACCCTTTATTGTTTTTAGAGACTTGAGCTGGTCCTTATAAGAAGGATTCCTAATAGGAAATTGCTTCAGAGCGATGAAATGTATAAGGGGAAAAGAATATGAGGAAGCTATTTGAACTGCTACATTGTTTTTAGTACATGATCACCAGAGAATAACGTCTCAGGGGGCTATAGAGTATGAAAGAGGGGACTCCCAACATCACCATCGTCATAAAGCCGCTATCAAATCACACAACCCTTTTTTTTTTCTACCTGCACAGACCAGAGTTCAAGTATGAAAAATAGTCAAGAACTTACTGGGTTTCAGCAATGCATAACCTTTGATCAAAGAATAAATCCATTTTTATTTTAGTCCACAAGATGTATTTTTCCCCATTTCAATGCATACAATATTATTATTTAACAGAGTATTATGGGGCTGCTGCTGAGCTGGACTCATAGATAGATAGATAGATAGATAGATAGATAGATAGATAGATAGATAGATAGATAGATAATATGAGAGAGAGATAGATAGATAGATATGAGAGATAGATAGATAAATAGATAGATAGATAGATAGATAGATAGATAGATAGATAGATAGACAGACAGATAATATGAGAGAGAGATAGATATATAGATAGATAGATATGAAATAGAGAGATAGATAGCTAGATAGATAGATAGACACAGACAGACAGATAGATAGATAGATAGATAGATAGATAGATAGATAGATAGATAGATAGATAGTTAGATAATATGAGAGAGAGATAGATAGATAGATAGATATGAGAGATAGATAGATAAATAGATAGATAGATAGATAGATAGATAGATAGATAGATAGACAGACAGATAATATGAGAGAGAGATAGATAGATATATAGATAGATAGATATGAAATAGAGAGATAGATAGCTAGATAGATAGATAGACACAGACAGACAGATAGATAGATAGATAGATAGATAGATAGATAGATAGATAGATAGATAGATAGATAGATAGATAGATAGATATGAGATATATAGATATGAGAGATAGATAGATAGATAGATAGATATGAAATAGATAGATAGCTAGATAGATAGATTGACAGACAGACAGACAGACAGACAGACAGATAGATAGATAGATAGATAGATAGATAGATATGAGAGATAGATAGATAGATAGATAGATAGATAGATAGATAGATAGATAGATAGGTGATGCTTGTTTTGATTTTCTTTACTTCTGCTCTTTTGCTTGTATTGTTGAAAAATAAAAAAACACTGGATTAAAAAAAAATAAAGTTCCACCTATGTGCGTCACTATGTATCACAAAACAACTGTCTGCAATATATACTTTTAAAACGTACTGTATGTACAGTACACTTTGAAAGCATCTTAATGTAAATAATGTAACAAGAATTCTGAAAACGCAAATTATATTTGAAAATAAATATTTATATAAATAATTATATTGTTTTATTTTATGATCACATAAAAGTTTTATGTGTTCTCATGTGACCTTTGTATTACGTATGTACGCATACTGCAGTCTGTTCTGTGCGTCTACATACGCCAAGTACTGTGTACACAGAACGCACTTACACCCAGATTTAAAAGGAAACGTTTTTGTTTGAATTCTCTGCAAAACAGTTAATTCTTAGTGCTGAAAAAAAGCTGATCGTTTATAGTCTTGTTTTCAACCATGATTTTGAAACATCCCAATGGTCATTATTAACCCCAAGTTGGTATTTGAGGCCCACGGGAGACGTTCTGTGATAATGTGATGGATATGTGGGTTACCTTGAGGTGTGCCACCGAGGCCTGTGTCTGCTGACCTTCCTCCGATCTTATGGTCACTGAACTCTGCGGCTCCCGACCCCGCATCAGAGAGACAGAGACACCGCCAGACACACAGACAAACAATATGATGCCACAAGAAACGGGGAGTTTTGGACAATAGTCAGTATTAATCCATAAATTATCTTAAAAACTTTTGATTTACCAACCTAACTAATACTACTTTTATAAATGATCCTCCCGCTAGCTGATGGCACTATTCTC
Source organism: Mixophyes fleayi (assembly GCF_038048845.1). NCBI lineage: Eukaryota > Metazoa > Chordata > Amphibia > Anura > Limnodynastidae > Mixophyes > Mixophyes fleayi. Next base: position 126,096,836 of record NC_134410.1, on the reverse strand, counting down.
TATAAATTAATAGCAATAAATTAATTTAATTTAACCACCCCTATTTCCCCAAGTAATGGCACCATTCCCTATGAGTTATTTAAAACCGTATCTTACATCAGTATTTACATCTTGTCTTCCTCCACTCCGTTCCTTGTACAAATCAATATGGATTTTCACAATACAACTCTTATAGTAAAGAACAGTGTTATAAATATAACATTATGACTTGATGTACGTAGCAGGTCTGAATGATTCTTTTCACAGTGAATTATAATTATGGATCTTGGAAGTGGGACACTTTATTCAGTATTTCCTTATAACGCTTCCAGTGTTTTATGTGTTTAATATCTCACAGTTCTTGAGTGATGTCTTTGTGCTTTGTGTAAATAAGGATTTTGTGTAACTGTAGTATTTTACTGATGGCTACGATAAATTAGCTCTCTGGAGTAATAATACAATAATATAATAACAATATAAGGGTAGTACTATACAGGTATAAAGGCGACATACGTGTCTGAGGTGTGATGTTTGCAGCCTTATTTATCTGTCTTTTCTGTTAGTCTCTCCTGGAAACTCACCGACTTCTCTCTATCGCTAGATACTCAGATGTCACTTTCTCTTCCGTTCTCTTTCTGTCACGCTGACACTGGACACCAGTATATATAAAATTGGAGACTCAGTCCAATAATAATTTTTCATTTCCACTTTGCTTTCTTCTCTTCTTGTAGTTGTTCTTTATTAGATAACTATTGCTGCTGCTCTGACAAGCTTTATAATCTTTATTAATACCTTGTTACTCTTATCATTACCCTTCATTCTCACTATCCTCACTGACCCCTCCTTCCAGTACTTCACCATCCAATCACAGTCTCCAGCTCCCTCCTATCAACTGCCAACTGGCTCCAACTGAGCTCAGCATACTCAAAAACTTGGCTCATGTCATCTCCTTCCACCTCTTATCCCCCAAAGCATGCTGGGAGTTGCAGTTCTCAATGGTATTTCTGTATCTAGTTCTACTGCACATACGTATTATGTCACATGGTACCGACAACGTTGATTAAGTCATACCACAGCTCCAGGGCTTCACAATATGAATAAAACTGTTTGCAAGTCATTCTGTTATCAATTAGAGGCTGGTAATTTAAATCAATTTAAAAGAACGTCTATTATAATATAACATGATGATGTGTGTTTAACTGAGTGGCATTCTGTTGTTGTTGTGGTCTTTAAGGGTTTTTTTTCTTGTCATCTTATTTTATCCTTATGTTTTCTTAATAATCCCATTATAATAATTGTGGTTTCTCGACCAAGCCATTGTAGAAGAGAAGAGCATTAATAATGTTTGTTGGTAATATTTTATGGAAGGCTCTAGGAGGAAATAAACCCACTAATAGTAATGTCTGACTGCGGAGAGCAATGACGCCCAGATGTGACATAAGGGTGACAATGACCTCACAGAAAGGGTAGAATACCAGGATGTTACTGTAAGTACAAGGACATTTATATAGATGCGTATATCAGTACGTGATTTATTCATATAATAACATGCAGTTGCACAATCATCGTTAATTACAGCAGTGGATGAAGGATAATATCTGTGTAATTCTGTGTTCTTTGTAGGAAGTTTCTTTTTGTTTCATTACAGGGGTCTGATTTTCATCTCAGACTGTTTGTAGGAGTAATAATGTCCCTTGCCAGTGTACCAGTTAATGCCATCAGCAAAGGAGGCATGCTGTCCATGATGGTACAGTCCGTTCAGGTTTGCATAATGACAGCCAAAGTACCACCAGGCTCCCTTGTAGAACTGGGCACAATTACCGACACCTGGATTATTGCCCTGGTCCTTAGTGGTGAACTTCATCCCGTTGTGATATGTCAGAGAATCTCCTAAACAAAAATACACTAAGGGTTATATACCAACATACAAAGGTGCTGTCTCCTGCAACGCAGGAGACAACAATTTTTATGCACATATGTCTGTAACACCTTAAGTCCTGTGAGTGCTGCTGGAACATAGACAGATAGTGGTCATCTTCTGACCACATGTTCAACCATGCTTAATAATGATCCTAACAGTATTTATAAGATCATTATCGAGCATTGCAGGTAACAATGTGGAGATACAGAGCCAATTGCCCAATAATTCCTTTGACATCATAACTTTGTGGCTCACTTATAATTCATCCATTGTATGTGTCCAGGTTACAGTTCATTGAGCACCAACCTCCAGCCACTATCAGACATTAATGTGATTGAATATTGACAGAGCTTTTGCAAGATGGAGACAATGATATATGAAGTGTTTACACGTCACACTCTCACTCTCTGTGCAAACTATACATACAGAGATTTGGAGGGCCAATATTATATTATAGTCTCAGTTTGCTGTGTTTGCCCCAAAATAATGTAATGATTCAATCAGGGCATGATTAAGGGTTCAGACCGCAATAGCCTAATGTCCTCATAGCGCCCCCTTACTTTCCAAGCCGGAATAATACGCTGTAGGTGAAATAAACTCGTTCCTAATTTAAACTCTGGCTTCCTTCTGACCCCCCAACCCCCACCCACCACCACCAATCTTTACGTTCTCTTATTTGCAAAAATTATCTAAACTTTGCTACTTTGTCACTCATTTTATTAAAATCAGAACTGTATAGCGGAACAGAGGTGTGAATGAGCGCGACTGAGAGTTACCTTTTTTTTCATGTTCTCTTCTTACTTTAGGGAACAAATGAAATCTGGCACAGAAAGTTCTGGTAAAATATGTCTTTGCCCACGATGTAAAGGGCCATATTACAGACAGTTGGTTATATAATATAATACTCCGGCTAAACTGAATCATGATTAGCTCAAGTAATATAAACAATCACACATACAGGTTGTCACTGACAGAACAATTGTTATCAAGACAATGAAGTGAACAATCACATAATAGATTTGGGCCCACACCAAAAGCTATGTTGGTTAAATGTATAAAATGAAGACGCCGGCCAACCAGATCCAGCCACGTGTCCCAGACGACTGTCGTTCTTTTAACCCCCACTGTAATTGCTTTATATATCGCTGTCATATTAACACACCACTATTGTTCCCTAAGACACACAAGTTATCATTCATTTACACAACACTGTCGTTCCTTACCTGCATCACCACTCAGAAAGTTTCCAAGGATCAATCTGTATTTCTCAGATTCTCCCATAACTTTGAAAGAGCTGTATGTAGCATAATAATGTTTTAAATTAAAGTCTTGCAGATCAACACGTAGTTCCCATGTACCTGCAATAATAGGAAAATAATTCATTTAAAAAATGTTTCCTGAGCAGACCTAACATGTGTCTCCTTTCCCCTCCTCACATCATGTCACTGACTATGTCACAAGCATGTCCTCACTAACACATCACTCATCTCCTGCTATACTCTGTGCTGCTGGGGACCCTGCTCCTTACACAATATAACTCTCAGTCTGTGGCTTCCTGCTGCTTCCATTCCCCTCCTCACATCATGTCACTGCCCCTGTCACATGCAGCCCTGTCCTCACTAACACATCACTCATCTCCTGATATACTCTGTGCTGCTGGGGGACCCTGCTCCTTCCACTATATAACTCTCAGTCTGTGGCTTCCTGCTGCCTCCATTCCCCTCCTCACATCACATCACTGCCCCTGTCACACGCTGCCCTGCCCTCACTATCACAGTCACACGAGTGGACAGGTCTCTGCTTCTCACAAGGGCATCTAGCTTTAAATGCATCCTAAAAACCATGAGCCTATTCTGTAACAACGTTACTTCCTACAAGTAACACCCAAGTCAAATCTCACTCAGTTATAATAAAAAGAGGGTCCTGATAGTAGAGTCCTCATAATGTTAAACTTTTCAGTACACTGAGTATGAACTTTAACATTGTGGTGGAAGGGAAACGGGTGTATATTTATCAAGGAGTGATAAGCCCTTTTCACAAGAGATTGTCTTTTTTTTAAATTTCTCTTAATTTATTAAGATGTGATAGCTGACGAACAGTGTTACCGCCAGCACCAATCCAGTATTCGCCATGTATCTGGGAGTGTTGAAAATGGTCAATTTATCAAGCAGCGATAGCTTAAACATTTCCCCACTGTCAGTTTCTTTTCTCTATTAGTTAATACCATCTCTGTTTATTTTACATAGCAAGATTGCTGGTATTGAACAAGTATACAACATGATTTCTAACAAGGGTCTTTGGGACACTTATAAAACACTTCCACGCAGAGGATCATGGGAAAGTAAAGATCCACTGGTACTTTAAAGAACAAAATTAGAAACATTTATGCCGACATTAATCTTAAATGGCCGGATGCTTTGCCATTAGCTCTGATGGTTATGATGCGGTACACATCTTCAAGAATCACTGAGCTGTCTCCATACAATATACTTATGTCGAGACCCATGACATTTCCCATTTCCGAGATTAAGGCCAACTAATCATTAATGCTCTTACATTAACATTGACTTGCTCATTGCAAAAGACTGACACAAATTCTTCTTATTACTCCAAACAGGTATTGTCTGCTTGGCCACCAGAGAAAACCAAGGTGTTGCTGACTACTAAACCTTCACAAAAGATGGCCGACGTGGATACACACATACCTCAAGTCATTAGGGACATAATGAGGCCTCTCCCTTTCATCCACCTAAGTCACAATAGCTTACTAGGTACAACGCGGGACAATGAATTATGAATTTCGCAATGTAGTCGAAATGGTGACAATGTTGACACCATGCTGGCAACAATCAGAATATCGACACAGTTAAAAGGTGGACATTCAGAACTGGGTCGCCACAGTTAAAATGTCGGCATTTTGACTGTCGACAGGTTGTAATGGCAACAGTCATAATGTTGATATAATGCATTCGATTAAAACTGGCAATGCCGTCGGCACTACATAAACAAATAAAAATTAAACAATAAATTTATTTAAAAAAACCAGCGTGGCCTCCCCCCAAACAGCTTAACCAACCCTAGTGCTGCCAGCCTAGGCTGGTACCCAAAAGCGTGGGATTCTCCTGGTTTTACTAGTACCAGCTCTAGGCTTTGCCAGCCAGGGCTGGTCAAAACAGGGCTGGATTCCCTAGAGAGATCGGGTCCACAAAAAAATTCAGTGGTTGTGGGGGGTTAACAACAAAAATTATTAATGTGGGGTAAAAAAAATATTATTGCAAATGTTTTTTTTGAATTTATGGAGTGTAATATATAGAGCATAAACCCAGCAGACAATATAAATCATTGAACACATTAAACTGGACGAGAGGTGCAGGTTGAGTCAAGATCGTATGAGGTCCTAGTGATCATTACCTCTTGAAGTTATCTTGTTAAGATTGTCATTCCCCAGCCAGAACTCAGTCAGGCCGCTGCCAAACCCCTTCTTATAGGACGCCCAGTCACGCCAGAAATTAACTGAACCATCGTAACGTCTCTGAAAGACCTACATTAAGAAAATGAGGGAGGAAATGAGTCCTAACGCTACACAGTGGCGACATTTGACAGGATTCAAACCCAGGGAATCTACATTTCTAGATTATTATCCCTGAGCTACCTGGAGGAAATGAGCATTTCCTATCCGGTACTACACCTTGCTCCAAACCTGCTGTGTTTCGTTAATTACTTTGGAACTGAACTAGTCTGCTACTGACTACCAATCAGTTAGCCTAAACATTACTTTCTGTCTGTTGCAGACATCGGGCTTTGATTGTAATCCGAGATTATGACAGTTTTTATAAAGCAAAGAAAATGCTGTCTGACATGGATGTTAAAGTTCTATTTAATCAAAGAGTTGATGGACATTGTAAAACAATTTCTATCCATAGGAATTAACTTTCGGCTGCATTATGAATATATATCTCAGCCGTTTTGAATCAACAAACATATTGGCTAATGGATTTAGACTGAGGAATGCATTGCTTATATTGTATTCATTTTTAATATGTCAACTACTGTTTATATAGGTTATTTGGCCTTAAAAATCTTTAGGGTAAGTAGCCACAAAAGTGTTTCTTAAAATAAAATTGAGATGCTTCAAGAATAAGCTTTTATGTGCCTTCATTAACCTGAAAGTTGGTGAAAGTTTTACAAAATTGACAATGTTCCAGATACCTGGTGAATAAATTAAGTTACATACACTGAGATAAAGCTGCACCAATGGACAGACTTCTAGCAGAAATTGTAGGGCCCAGTACAAATGAAACAGGACACCCCCTTTCTACTTGACTATCTCATTCCAGTGAGTGAAAATGTATAGCAAGCACACGTAACAACAATATGCCCTGCAGGCCCTCAGACATGTCCTTTACATGTCCATCAGACCTCACTACACACCCTTCAAACCTCCCCACATACCTCACCATATGCCCTTTACAAAAGAGAAAGAGAAGCTGGTCATTTGATGAACACAGCACAGATGCTGAGAGGGAGAGAGAGATAGATCATCTATATTGCACTGAATGTGGGAAATGTTTTACTAGTAATAGTACCAGCCCAGAGACTGCCTTTGTTCAGGGGAATCATTCTGGTGAGCATGCTGTGAGGTTCTGCTACAGTGGGCACATAACATTAATACCTACCCCACATATTATAAACAATACCCCACTCATAACAATAATACCCACTCTTAACAATAATACCCAACCGACATATTATAAAAGAAACATACACTCTATATTAATCGCTCCATGTCACTTATCTATCTTCAAAAGCTGATGGAAGCAGCCACATGTAGAGAGGGAAGGAATTAGGGACAGGGTAGATGAGGGAAAGCAAGAATAGAGGGGATTACTGGGATGGGAGACGAGAGGTGTAGGATAGGGGACAGAGGGAAAGGGAGGGACAACTCATTGGTGGCTGGTCTTGGAGGAGGAATCACTTAGCAGGAAGTACATCACTGATGGTGCCTGCCCTCTTTAATGCCGCACAGCCGCATTTTCAAACCTGCGTCCCCACTCATAATGAATGAGGACCTTAACAGATTGTTGAAAATAAAAAACCTACTGACCTCAGACAGTGGACAACCTGGCCATTCTGGGCCACATACACTGGTACCTCCCATGCCCCACTGATGGTGGGCCAGCCGATAGAGCTTTGAAGTGTACAGATTTATTCATTTAGTAGTCAGGCTGAATGACCTGATTGCAAGTGGCCCTCATTTTGATGGTGGGTGGTTTCTTTTCAAGCTTACCCCAACATTACATTAGTTCGGGGCAGGGATTTTTATTGGTGAAATTTTACATTTACTGTGACTCTTACATCTGGATTGCTATAATAAATATTACTAGTGTCAGTTATGACCTTGTATCATGTGGTAAGCAGGGTTGAGTTGTTGTTTAATGGGATTTTTTAAGACCTAGAAACTGAATGTTTGAACTATTTACATGTATAAAATGTAGACATTTCTGCAGAAAGACTTACAATCCAGCCTCCACCATCAGTGTGCATGTCACACAGGACTTTCACTGGGTTCCTGCCATATGGGTAAATTGTGTACCACTCACTGAGAGACATTCCACGTTTCTGCAGGTCCTTACAGTTCCTGGGAGCTGAGAGATATGAAGCAAAATATTACAGTATAGGTGAAATAATCTCCTGGGTGACTAATATAAATCATTCTATTGGCTTCACTCCTGTCAAAGGCCCTAAGAGTGCCCCATCCTACGCCTTGGATTTAGGGACAGTTTTTCAGTAGTGTCCTCTCTCGTACTAGACAATTTCTGGGAAGACTGGACAACAGGAGGATCTCAGGCTTAGTTTCAACCAGGACTTGTAAAGTTCAAGCTCCCGTAATTTTGAAATTAAAAACTTGGACAGCAATGTGACCTGTATCATTAATTCCTTTTAAAACCCATATGATGTCAGCTATAAGAAGTAATTCCAACTTCCCCTGTTCATTTGAGTACATCAGGAGTTTAAATTTATAAGAAAAATACTGCTGATACTCCATTGAGGGGCTCTGGGTCCATCTCAGTTGCGCTTAGACTTTTGCTACCTTCGTGTGATCAGAAATATTGGATATCCCCCATTTCCAAGATTGTACCTGTGAGTAATATTGTCTACTATCAGAACTGTTATTATACTGTTTGAAGTAATACAGATGTCTGCTCCTACCTCCTCCAACTGGTCTGAATTCCACTGCACAGATGTCTGCTCCTACCTCCTCCAACTGGTCTAAATTCCACTGCACAGATGGCTGCTCCTACCTCCTCCAACTGGTCTGAATTCCACTGCACAGATGGCGGACACCGGATTCACGTCTAACACCAACATAGCTGTTAAGGCCGCAGTTATCCGCTTTGCCATAGGATGACTACTGTCGTACTTTGTGCTCATGGCAAACGACTGTTGGACGGTCACATAATGCCAAAAAAAGAGGTGCAAGATGGAATTGTCCTTGGGCCCTCCCACCCACCCTTATGTTGTTGAAATAGGACATGCACACTTTAACAAACCAATCATTTCAGCGACAGGGCCTACCAAACAACTTTGGCTGAAATGATTGGTTTGTTTGGGCCCCCACACCAAAAAAGCTATTCATCTCTCCCTGTACAAACTAAACAGGCTCTACTGAGGCAAGATGTCGTCCTCATCCTCAACCTCTGATTCCCCTCCCCCTACAGTGTGTACTTCCTCCTCCTCACACATTATCAATTCGTCCCCGCTGGACTCCACAACCACAGGTCCCTCTGTACTATCTGGAGGGCAGTGCTGTACTTGATTGAGGAATTGATAGCACAGAGATAAGAGTATACCTGGGCGCTCCACTAAGATATGCAGCCTAAATATGTGACTGTGAACCCCACTATAAATTCACAATATGGCAATATTTAACAAAACAATAGTCACATACATTGGGCGCTTTCTTTAACACTCAATCCATTATATAAATTTTCACCTTGTATGGGGAAATGTATAAATCCATACGATGTGTATTCTTTCTTCAGTATATCTCAAACATGTAAAGAAAACATACAGACAAACATCGTGCGGATGGTATACACAAAATGTACAATTTTCAACCGTCACCCACGATAAATAAAATGCACACGGTGGTAAGTATTTATAATAGAAATCCAATAGGTGTCATAACTCTTCAGAGAAACACCCCTTAGGGGTATATGCTTACGAGACAAAACTCGAACATGCACTTCAAACAGCTGTCCTAAATCCAATTGATCACTTTCCAGACACGATAACCACCTTTTACGTTCCCTCAGCACATGTAATGAAGAGTTGAAACCAAAAAGGACATCTCGTGTGATACAATTTAAAATTTATTGCAACAAAGTAATAAAATTTCATTCCTCAACCAAGAATGGTTGAAACAAATAAAAACTCGTACCAGAGACTGAGCTCCCACAATCACATAACAGGTTCTTTTGATAAAGATGACACATCAAAAGTTTACACAACATCCGTCACCTGTGACTGTGTGATCACGCTCCGGTTCCTTCCAATATAGCCAACGCGTTTCGACCCTTAAACGGGGGTCTTTATCAAGGTACAAATGTGTCCATAATACAAACAGCTTTATATAGTCCATGTGTGGAGACCATGCCGATCTTCAAGCATCCCGATTGGTCCTTTTCCTGTGACTCTTTACATCGCTCCTCCTTCTAACCTCTCTTCGAGGCTTGGCTTTAAATAACTTTATTGTTCCATTCCAATGTAACGTCTTAGTGTTCACAGAGATATTCTATTATACTCCGGACATCGTTAGGGTGAAAAACGGATATGTAACAACAGAAATGCTTACATTAATAAAACCGGACTAACTCTTACACTAAAAATCACCCATCCACCAATGCCTTGAATATCATATCTATATGAAATCTTATGGTTACCTTAATATGGATGTTCAGGACAACCTTATAATACTATACTATACAACTTTATGGATATAACTGTATAAATCACAATGTCATAATATTTATACCGCAGTGATGTTAATACATCTACTGCACCCCATATAATAAAATCACAATATCTTTTGCAAGCTGCCATGCATGGCCATTTTAACATTAGCAGAAAAATATATGTGAAATCACACTTCACATTAAAAACAAATCTAACAACAAGCTAAATACGTGTCACCTTTATAGTAAAAATCTTTAGGTAAAACAAAAAAATGAACCCATAAGTGTTCATCATCCAGACATCCTAACTCCATAAAAGACATGGGATAGACGACAATGGATCATCATATTACTACCCACTTATAATTCATATATTCTACCCCTTACTATAAATTACACATATCGTGCAATATCTGTAATGAAACAGAACAATGTATTTCTCATATTATAAGAACCACTTAATTTCAAAATCAGAGTTTAACCCTGTAGGTACTAATGCCTGTAGTGTATATATCCATTGCATTTCAGCTTTGGCTAAAGTACCTCGCAAATCCCTATTTTTCCATGATGTTTCGATCATTTGTACGCCCCAAAAAGCTTGTATATGTTGAGGATTGCATAAATGAACATTCTTAAAGTGTTGAGATAGAGAATGTGTTTCAAAGCCTTTCTTAATGTTGTAGATGTGTTCCCTCAATCTCGTTTTTAAGGGACGGGTAGTCTTTCCTACATACACTTTCCCACATCTGCATTTAATAACATAAATAACGTTACTTGTGTTGCACGTGATGAATTGATTAATTTTAAATTTATGCCCATTAATCTCCAAATCTGTGGTCTTCATTTTATCCGATCTGCATGTTCTGCAAGCCATGCAGACACCGCATCTACGAAACCCCACTGTTCTGATGGATTTCTTTGTATCTTCCGGTAAACTGCTCCTTACAATTTTATTTTTTAAATTCGGTGCTTTTTTTATAAATAAAAACTGGTCTATCCGGAATGATATTTCCTATTCCCTCATCACGCTTCAAAAGATTCCAATTTCTCTTAAAAATATTCTCTACACACTTATGTTCTTTAGTGAATTCAGAAATGAACGCCCACTCAAAACTCTTTGACATGTTGTTCATATCTGAATTCTTATTTTTGATGAGAGTTTTTTGGTCACAATTTAATGCTTTTTCTTCTGCTTTTCTTAAACTATCCTCACTATAACCTTTTATCATAAAGGCTTCTTTCATTTCTTTAGTTTGAGTCTGGCATACTGTATTATCCGAACAGTTCCTTCTCACTCTTTTCATCTGTCCCAAAGGGATGTTATCCAACCAAACAGCATGATGGTGACTTTCTCTTTGAATATAACTGTTGGTATCGGTTGGTTTCTTATATATTTTCGTATGTAGTTGGCCCTCATTAGTATAGACTGTAATATCTAGAAAGTTGACCTCTGTTCTACTAATGTGAAAAGTCAATTCAATATTTTGGTTGTTATTTTGTCTCGTAAGCATATACCCCTAAGGGGTGTTTCTCTGAAGAGTTATGACACCTATTGGATTTTTATTATAAATACTTACCACCGTGTGCATTTTACTTATCGTGGGTGACGGTTGAAAATTGTACATTTTGTGTATACCATCCGCACGATGTTTGTCTGTATGTTTTCTTTACATGTTTGAGATATACTGAAGAAAGAATACACATCGTATGGATTTATACGTTTCCCCATACAAGGTGAAAATTTATATAATGGATTGATTAAGGAATTGATAATTAATTTTTATGAACATCATTTTTTCAACGTTCTGCGGAAGCAACCTCCTTTGCCGCTCACTGACCAGGTTCCCCGCTGCACCAAAAACTCTTTCCGAGTAAACACTGAAAGGGGGGACAACTCAGGTAACTTGGGACTGCACAAACAATGAACATAGTAATAGAAATGGCAGTTCCTCTTTTTTGGGACTGCACAAACAATGAACGTAGTAATAGAAATGTCAGTTCCTCTTTTTTGGGACTACAGAAACAATGAACGTAGTAATAGAAATGGCAGTTCCTCTTTTTTGGAACTACAGAAACAATGAACGTAGTAATAGAAATGGCAGTTCCTCTTTTTTGGGACTGCACAAACAATGAACGTAGTAATAGAAATGGCAGTTTCTCTTTTTTGGAACTACAGAAACAATGAACGTAGTAATAGAAATGGCAGTTCCTCTTTTTTGGGACTACAGAAACAATGAACGTAGTAATAGAAATGGCAGTTCCTCTTTTTTGGGACTACAGAAACAATGAACGTAGTAATAGAAATGGCAGTTCCTCTTTTTTGGGACTGCACAAACAATGAACGTAGTAATAGAAATGGCAGTTCCTTTTTTTTGGGACTGCAAGAATATATTGCTCTAAAAATATTTTTTAGACTTTTTCAAGTATTTTTTTATATTTTTGTAAAAAAAAAATTGGGGTATTTTTTTTACATTTTTTTAAAGATTTTTTGGCTAATTAACAAATTGCTATGGACTTATCAGAAACAAATACAGGACAAAAGCACCACTGGACTCAGCAGCACAGACACTGGCCAAAGCACCACTGGACTCAGCAGGACAGAGCACCACTAGATTAAATAAATCAGCAGGACAGAGCACTGGACAAAGTACTAATGGACTCAGCAGGACAAAGCACCCCTTGACTAAAGTAATCAGCAGGACAGAGCACATCAACCTCCCTCTTCAGTAACCACAGGGAGAATGAAGATGGCGGCCGCGAGCGGGGCATTTATGAGATCCGAGTCTCGCGAGATCCGACGCGAGACTTGGATGTCATAGCCTCGTTTTGCATTCCTTGGGCGGCCGGAAGTACCCGAACAGTGCTCGGATCCCGTCGGATCCGCACTGTTCGGATGGGCTCGGATTACCGAAATCCGAGCCCGCTCATCTCTATGTAAATTGTATTTAAAAAATACCTTTACAAATAAACTCTAAGCGCATGCTATTGCTAAATCCCTTCCACACAAATAGTAACAAACCACAGGAATACCATGCCCGGGATTCCCACTGTTTGGGTGATAAACACCCTGTAGACACCCAGGACAATCGTTTCTCCAGGTTCCATAGCCTGGAGACGTTTCAATAAAAATTGCTCTCTGCTAGGTTGTCAAAGGGACGCTGATTGGATAAGTCACAGCTCTGATATCATCTTTGGCAATCTGAAACAGTGGTCTGAACTTTACTGTACCTGGATTATATATACTGTAACAGATCCTTCTGTCCTCAATATAACAGTCTAATTGCTATTTAAATGAATCAATATGCTGCTGGAGCCAATAGATTAAAGTAGTGTTAAGGTGGCAAAATAATTTAAACATAGACTATAGTCAAGTAACTACTGTTAGTTTGGAATAGTAGTTTCCCAACAAATGTGGTTTCAATAAATATTTACATACTAATCACTGCTGGAAAATAAACCTACTGGACTTAGAAATTAGCAACATCTCCAACATATCTGATAAGTTCTCAGTTTGCTCCATAGGTAGCTGGGTTGGGTATGTTTTTCCAAGTACCACAACCTTGACAACGACAATACCTACAAAGAAACAACGATTTAAAAAAAATCTACATCAATATAAACAGACTTACCTACAAAGATTTCCGATGGGCAGATAATGCTGACCACAACTAGACGACAGACCAGTCCGGCACTTGACTTCCATGTCACTCAACAGTGCGACCTAGGTAACTGTTAATTTAGAGTAGCTATGTCGGGACCCTGCAGGTTAAGTGTTAAGTGAAACACTTTAAATTAACAGTTACCTGGGTCGCACTGTTGAGTGACGCGGAAGTCAAGTGCCGGACTGGTCTGTCATCGGAATTAGTTGCGGTCAACATCATCTACCCATCGGAAATCTACAGCGTCGCTTTGTAGGTAAGTCTGTTTATATTGATGTAGGTTGTTTTTTTAAATCGGTGTTTATTTGTAGGTATCGTCGTTGACGGGGTTGTGGTAATCGTTTTTACGATTACCACCGAGGTAGCTAAGGTGAAGCCAGGTCTAGGAAGCCATGGAAAATGCCTGAAACAGTGACTCACCTGCCCATGTGTTCTCGGCGAGAATGGTGACCAGAAAGAAGACAATAAGCGAAGAGGACAACATTACAGATACAGGAACTCTGATCCTTCACTCACAATAACTTTCCTAGCTAATTCTGAATTGTGTGAAGAACACATTCACTATTTATAGGCTGATATGAGCTTATTTCCACAATTCACCTTTTGTGTTGTACATGCACTATAGAGATTATCCCTCAACTTTCATAAATTCTTTCCTGTTGTTGGCAAACACAAGTTGATGCAACCTGCCAATGTTAATAATGACAAGGTGGCTGCAAACAGGTCCTTAGTTCAACACAAACTAGTTGGATTGACAGGAAACTTTAGGTACGGAAATAAAATATAATGCCCTGTATTATTAATAGAGATGTGTGCATACCCCCGTGATTTGGTTTCGGTTCTTAAGCGATCTTCATGTTTTGGCTCTGGCTTTGCCCAAAAATCCTCATGTTTTGGATTTGGATCTAGATTACTTGAAAAATAGGTAGAATCATATGATTCCTGAGCTGTTTTTGTTTCTACATTACTATTTATAGCATCACGATTCATTTACCAGCCTATTTTCTAATGATCTCAACCATCAAAATGAAAATTGTCACCAATTTTGGCCAAAGGCTGCAGAGAACTGGCTGGCTAAAATTAGTGACAGAGCAGTGGCATAAATACATGGTAGCTTAATAAATTATACAATCCCTGTGAAACATAGTGGCACAGCAATGGGCATAAAGTGGTCGCATGTGGTCGCTGAATGCTGAAAATTACATTCCTAATAAGAGGTCATTAAGCGGATAGCAGCATCAGTAGACATTTCGACAAGTAGATAGGTGAAGGTGGTCTGCACCCAAAAGAAAAATGGTGAAGACCACGCACATTATATTTTGAAGTTAGACAGCATGCCACACGGAAAGTGAATAAGAGGTCATCGAGTGGACGGTGGCATCCGTAGACATTTAACAGATGATGATAGACCAAGGCCATAATGTTAAATACTTCAAGATGAAATTATCCTTGGCCCACCCACCCATATATTAAAAAGGACATGCACATAGTTTAACAAACTAAGCACTTCAACAACAGCGACTGTCGAGTTTGTGGCTGAAGTGCTTTATTTATTTAGGCCCCAACAAAACAGAACACTTTGGTTTGAGGTTGATGAACTGGAGAATAGATAGATATTTTAACAAATTACTAATGGGCTAACAGTGGTCATCTTCCTCTATGTCACAATGTCATCATACTCATCATCATCTTCATCACTGATGTCAATATCTTCATCACGCAATATTAGTACATCCCCACTGGAATATAGTACAAATTCTCTTTGTGATGTTACTTTGGAACTTGCAAATGTGCAAGAGGATGAGGGGGATAATTGAGGATCTGAACAATGAATGTGGTGTACTTAAGAAGATAATAAGGAGCATGATGATTGCTTTGCACTAAGAAATCCACCAGTGGTACCAGATCATGCTCATGAAAAGCGCATTGTCATGCTAGAGCATAAGCCCAAAAAAAGCACCTCTTCTCTTTGGAAATATTTCCCAATAATCCCAACCCAGACAGTATTTGTCAAGACTTTGTCTGGCCAAAAAAGTCAAGGTAGGGACATTGATCCTCTAGGCTCCTCCGTCCTTTAACCTATTTACTCATTGAAGTAGTTTTTCAAAAGGTGGTAAAATGTGTATAGTAGCAAGCAGCCCAACATCAGGTAGCAGCTGAATGAATGGACACTTGAGTGATCATCGGAGGAGACTTCTTCCCAAAAAATGTTGAAAAACTGGTGTTCATCAAAGTGAACTGCAAATTGTAAGAGTAATACTGTTCTTGTTCAAAGAGAACCTGTAACGCTATATTCCAGTGGGGGTGAACTAATATTGGGTGATGATGATGTTGACATCAGCAATGAGGATGATGAAGTACTTGGTTTGTTAAACTATGTCCATGTCCCCAATTTCTATGTGTAAATCATCATCATAACTTTTAATCATCCTTTCATTTGCAAATGGTTGAGACATTTTGGAAGGCGTCTACTCTATAATTACAGTGTCAGAATCTAAAATGTCAGACTCACATATAGCCCTCATGGACACCCTCCTTAGACTCTCCTCAGAATTCTGTGAGTGTCCAAGTTGTTCTTCAGCTTCAGTGTTCTTTTCATGCACTGATGTGGCTGTTTTAGAGGTGACAGAGAAAGACGGTGGTACATGGAAAGTTAAGGAAGATGCTTTACAGTGTTGGGCCCTCTTTTCTGCAATGGGCATTTTAGTACATGTACCAGCAGTAGCAGGACCCCTACAAGCAAAAGGTGTGCATGGTCTGAGTCTTGTCTTGCCACTGTGGGTGGTGTATGGAATGTTACCTATTTTAATTTTTTTGTACAAATCACCACATTCATCACAAGCTTCTCTCTTAATCCTCCACCTATCAATTGCTAATGTTTTCTTTGAGTGATCCATGGTTACCGAGAGGAGCAATGCTACTTAAACAAGGTGGAGGTACTTGTAGCTGCCACCACACCAGGGGAAGGCCCAATAAAATAGGGAAAGGAGGGAATGCTACCTTACAATTCTTCTGACACTGCTCCACAATGCAAGTCAAATTTAGAAAATTGGTTCTTAAAAAAATGTTTAGATGTTCTTTGAGTGTGCTGCTCACACTCAAGCAATACCCGGCTTTTTGCCCGCTTAATAAAAATGTCACTGAGACTGACCCTAACAAAATTGCTAAATTGCTTTCACAAGAAACACTTTGGATTTTAAAAGACAGATATAATTGTTTTTTTGGGGGTGTGCTGCTCAGAGTCACACAGAGACAGCACCCTGACTTTTACAAACTAAATACTAGTTCAGAATACTATCCATAGTAATATATATATATATATATATATATATATATATATATATATATATATATACAAATATATATAAATATAACTCATATATTATATTTTTGGATATCTATCCAAAACTCGTGAGATCCGACATTTTCCCGGAAAAATCACATTTTGCCTCATTCATCAGATCCGATTTTGACGCGAAAAACCTAGTCATGACGCGGTTTCACTCGGAACCCTAAAACTCAAATCTGTCGGATTTCACTTAAGCCGGACCGATCATCTGTAATTATTAATAGTGTCAGGATCAGCATCAATTTTTGGCACATTATTATTTCATACACAAGTAATGTTAATTAATATATAAAATCCTGTAAAAAAAAACTCATGTAAAAAAAATTCTGAAACACATATTACACACATATGCATGTATGCATGCACATACACACATACCTCTGCATAAAAAAAACCTTTTTCTTTCTTATTATTTTTCACCTCTTATATTTTCATCCAAAATTAGAGGGGACGTTACAAATTTGCACAGTGTTGAGTATATTCAATCTACTGTACTCTACTAGATAGAACAACGTGATACGACACCGCATTTTCAGCCAAACAAATGTAGTCTATCTATCTCTTATATTCAGAATCATCCCAAGGTGCTCTAAATCTACATGATCTGATCTTAAAGGATTCAGAATATTTTCAAGTTACATTTTCCTCCCGTGTTCTCTGAAACATGCTTTCTTTCAAAACATTTCCTATTACAGGTCATTATTTTAATAAATTAATAATGCTTGTTGATTATATTTAGTAATAAATGGAATTAAATAAGTTACTTCAATATTCTTTGAAGCCTGAGGCTGAGAGTGGCATTTCTCCAGTGATAGAAAAGCTTTTGAAACAAGGGGTGCTTGTAAAAGCAAGTAGCAGTGCCAACACCCCGATTTTTAGGACTAAAAAGTGCGGTGAGTGTGGCTCTAGTCTGATTTAGGATTTGAGGGCTATTAAAGCTGGTTGCACCTCTTTTTCTTGTTCAGCATTCCCCTGTATCCAGACAGTCAGTAACAGTTTGGATTCAGGGTGCAACTATACACATGAATCAGATTGCTCGTGGGATTCCTTAACAGCTCCAGGATCTTTAGTCAAACTTTGTGGCAAGACTTAGTACATTTTCATGACCAGGTGGCTCCTCACTGATACAATATGTGGATGACCTTTTGCTGTCTTCATAATACTTAGATAATTTAGGATACAGTTGCCTTGGCTGAGAAAGGACAGAAGTTTTCTAAAGAAAAACATTAAGTATGGTATTTTTCTTTCACCTGGTTATAGTTACCTCACTGCTAAGAGAGTAGAAGCTATGCAGGCTGTACAGCTTCTCAAAAACAATAAACAAGAGAGAGCATTTTTAGGAATGGCAGGATACTGCAGGTAGTGGATTTCATATAATGTCCAGATAGCAACCTCGCTGTATGATTTCACAAACGGCGCAGTACCAGATCTAGTCATACATACTGCAGAAACAAAGGAATGTTTTTCCAAACTCAAAGAAACACTTTTCATTTCACCTGCACTTGGTATTAAGTTACAAATTAAGCTGTTTTTTTCTTGTATAGACATATTGCTTAGGGTATGTCTACAAAATACTGCTCTTGTAACATACCTAAAGGAAATGTGCCCTCCATTAATAGGAAATAGAGAAGTTGTGGTATAGTGAGATATTGAAGTTAGCGCATGATAAGATGTGGCAATATTAACTTGGATTAATGCCAATATCTGGGGGGCGAGGGGAAGATATTGATAGTTCCTGAAATGTGGAGAGATATAATATTTCAGATATTATTGGGCTAAAGTCTTATATGATGCTTTTTATCTATGTATTAATTTGTGGTTTTAAGGAATAAAAGGCTTGCAAAGGTATTATGAAATTGCCATTATTCTATTTGAATTGAATGGTCTGTATTGCGAATACATAAATAAAAGAACATACTCTGAAGAGACTTCGTTTTTGGATTAATTCTACAAAAATCATTATCTATTATGCTAATATTTCAGTAATTTTATCAAAACAAAGTGATACAAAGAATGACACAATATTCAATGTAAACATGACTTGCACGAAACCTAAATGTAACTTCTCCAACAAAATAGAATATTTCAAATGGTACAGAGCAGACCATAGGTTATGGGGTCTCCTCTGTGTTTTTCCCCTAGGACTGCATATATAGTAATAGGTCTTGTGGTTCCTTTGATCGTTTATATAATTGTTGTGAGATGCCTTCCTTATTTAGTCCTTTATGCAGGCAAGGAAAGAAAAAGCTTAAAATCAAGGTAAGAGAAAATAGGTCTGAATATCCAGCATTCTATGAGACATTTGGAAGAGGTGACATAGTAGGGAAGGCCAATTACTTGATACTGGGGTATCAGAGGGTGGGATTGAGAAAGGTGATATTTGAATAAGTAATCTGGATACAAACAGCAGCCAAAATGTACTTATATGAAGTTGTTGTTTTTTTTATTATGAGCTAAGTTTTACAAGAGATGACTATGTTTATGTAAGAGATAACTATGTTTATGTTCCTCATGCTTCATGTGTCTTGGAATGTGCTTATGCATGGATATACTGACTTGTACCAGTGATTATTTAGAAACATTTCATAACAAAATGAACTTCTCCATAGTTCAGAGATAAGACCTCATTTGAAGCGGTTGTGGTCAGGGAGGCACATTCTTTGAGTAGAGATGCACGTAATAAATTGTTATCCAATTAGTGTAAATGCCAAGCTAAACACCCCTCTGTGCAGGGATTCAAAGATTATTGCTTCTAAAATAAATGTGCAATTGTATTATCCTTACCTATTGGTGTTATTAAATTTGTTAGCCTGTGTACACGTGAGTTAATAAACTTGACTATATTTCTTTATCAAATTATCTGAGAGTCCCTTCTTTTAAAAACAGCTATGTCAGTGGTATCTACCAATACCCCTTACTCAAGTCAAGTGTGGAAATATACTTTGCTCCAGCCAATTCATCTAACAGAGAGTCAATGCAGAGCAGGGGATAGGCATCAGATACGTCACCTCATTCCACCTCATTCCACTATGCAATACCGAATTGTCTTGTCTTTTTGAGAATCAGTACAATGGAGTATGCCCACAGACTGCACCATGGCTGGAGAGCCCCTAGCTCAAGCATCTTCTGCACCTCCCTGTATACGCACTCCTTTACCTCTGGTAAGACCTGGTAAGTGGCTAGTGACTATAGCTACCAAGTCTGCGGTTAACATATTCACATGGTAGGTCCGCTACCGCCTACCATCACTATCAAATGACAACATAGAGGTTATGTCACATAGGCAAGGATTGTTTCCCCGGAGCACATCTGTTGGAAGGCCATTCATAACTGTAACATCTTGCATTTCTTTGAGAGCTCCCCAATTAAAATATACGCTTGCTATGGGCACTTTCTCTCTCTAGTCCATCTGCCACTGTGACTTTGGCAGTTGGCTCTGTCTAGCAGCACCCTGCTTTGTGGGTGCTTGATTGGGGGGTGATGAACAGAAGAGGGGTGTTCCCCTGTTTGTACAGTCCTTTGTGGCTGTGAAACTGGCCGAACTGCCACATACTTATCCGCAAACTGGGCTGCTGCTTTCATTGTTGCTGGGCTGCGGTCCAATGCTCATTCCTTCACCTCCGGTGCATACTAGCCCGACCTGCCCCTGGTCTCAGTCCCAGTGATAAAATAATGTTATATTGTAGAAGCACAATAGGTCTAGAAGTGTTAGTTTAAAAATATACACCAAAGACCTAGTTGTGCATTACATACAACTATAAGAAGAGGTGCTACACAAACATTTTTATGATACAAATATTTTTATTTTACGAGGCAACAATGGTGAGTGCAGGGCTGTGCCTCTATGTGGGGAATCCACTTCAGTGGCCAGCCAATAGCAAATACGACTGGCATTCACTATAGCAGAGTGGCCCAATGCTTGTCCCCTTTTATAGTTAAAGCCTGCCCTCGCGGTCTAGTGCTTAGTCTGATTGAGAATTTCGGTAGGTTGACACACTGCCCATTTGTATTTTATTTTACATAGTCCACTTGGAATGGGTGTCTGATTTGTCTCATTAAGACATGATATATCACTTATTGCAAATACATTCATAAAACACTAACACAAAGAAACAATGATAAATGACACAATAGATGCAATAAATTATTTTACTTAGCTTCAATTAATGGGGTTGTTCAAAAGTTTGGATCAGCATGGGGATCGTAATTCAAGTTTACTGTCCTATGTTGCATGAGAATCTTCATACAAGATGACTGAAGCACAATGTATCTTCATCCTCTAGAGAGACTCTAATGAATTCCCCAACCTGCATTCCTTATAGATCTTAAGTATCAAGAACTTCTCAAGCATCACCAAAAAAATTATAATCAGCTCACCAGCGCTGCTAAACTTCATCCATTTCAACCACTGTTGTCAAATCACCAGTCATTCAGGGAATAAGTCATCATCATCATCATTTATTTATATAGCGCCAACATATTCCGTAGCGCTTTACGCACATCAGGCAGCGGAAGGTCTGAAAACAGCAGTTCAAGTGGAGGCATGGCGCTGGTCAGATAAAGTGGCACCTGTATAATTAACAAGTACCAAAAGAGTATAAACTTTATTCATTTAAATAAATATCATCTAAGTTAATAAACAATATGTTATATAAATTATAAATGATATGTATATTAAATATTCTGCATCCTAAAAGCATTAACTGAATATAATAGATTTATAATAACATAAATATAATTCTGGGTGGAAACACCCGTTTAAGAAATGTAAAAAATTAGAGCTGCATCCAAGATGGCCAACATACTAGCCACATACAATAAAAATTTACTACCACATCGAGATCATATGTGAAGACACTGGAATAATACTCATTTCCGTTTTAAAAGGGCGTTTCCATACTTATGGACCACGCTGTATATTAAAATACTGTACTATGTTCTCTGTCTACTTTCCAAGTCAAGATGACTCTATAATAGTGTTGCCCTCTCTGTCTTTGCCTCACAGTGACTTCTCCCCTCTCCCCCAGGCTCAGTGGACTCAGCTGTGTTGCTCTGTTGTCCCATCAGCTCCATTGGGTCCCTCATTGGCCACGCCAATGAACCTTAGCGAGGAATGCCCCTAATATATGTCCTCTTTACCACTTTATCTCATATAAATATTATCTCGTTTCTGCAATGCTCCTTTGAATGAATACGGTGCTCTGGGGGCGCTCTCCACGTAATGTAACACCTTCACTCCTTCCTTCTTCTGCCACGAGATTTATATTCTAAATAATAATTAATATTTACTTATTACACACAAAGTAACTCTGATAAAAAAAAATGGATTATATTGGTACAAGAAGGAGGGAGAGAGGCAGCCATCCTGCATGGTAATAATAAATTTCATTACTATTCATGTGCACCCGAGCTCCACCCAACTTCTCCTCCGCACCCCAGCAGAAAGCAATACAAAGCAATTAAAAGGAGGAAAATATGAAGGAAAGCATGGATATACACCACTCTTACCTCCATATTTGCCTGAGTACATTTACCCATTCATCTCCAGTCTTAACTTAATCAGACTAAGTCTTAGTCGCTGAGTCAGCCACAATAAAAAGACACCAGGAGCCGAATGTATGCAGCTGATCTTTGGCTCTCAGGGGGTCCGCAGAGTTAACCCATCCGTTCTGCATGTCTGTGTAACAGTGTAAGATGGTGAGCGGTGGACAGACAGGAGGGGAGGAGGATGGTTAGTACCAGGAGGTCTTCTGAGAGCCAGGGGGGCCCAGAGCACATGCCCCCTGGACAGGGCTGGCCCTTCCATTAGGCAGCCTTAGACAGCTGTATAGGGAGCTGTGCTCTGGGGGGGGGTGCCACTTAAGCCAGATATAATAGTTAACAATCTCCCTTAATGCCAGCAGTAGCCGCGGACATGATTAGGATGACCTATTGGCCGCTAGCCGCAGCGCATCTTATGAATTGACCAGGATCAGCAGTTGAGTCATTCAATGACTCATTGCCCAGCTGCGCAGCTAGGCGCCCTCCCCTTCAGTATTGCACAATTATTCTCTGCCCACGGAGATGCTCCTGAAGTAACAATAGTGCCCAGGGCCTCACTCACCCTCAGATAGCTACTGACAGGCTACTCATGGCCAGGGTGACATGCAGGCGCTACAGGTGTCAGCGGCTGCGTGGGTTCCGCTGCTGACGCATCGCCCATTGATCTGTGAAGGGAGTCAAGGTTGGAGACAGCTGCAGAAGCAGACTCCAGCTGAAGCACGATTGACTGTGCAGGAAGTGCACCCCATGAATCTCCTGCTCTGGTAGATTCAGCTGCAGCCTTAATGCAGCTCGGAGAGCTAAGAGTCCGGCAGGGGAGGTGCTGTGGTGTATTAAAGTAATTTTATCGCTTACCATTAAAACATTGTCCAATGCGATTCTTGTGGTTCCAACACACAATGTATTTAATTGCAAAATATAGCGGGATTTTACAGCAAGCCATTATTACATATTAAAGATGTTACATTAAAGCAGGAAAGTATAAAACCACAAAATACATTACATCTTCCTTATAGGGTTCACCCAGGTTCAATGAATGCAGCCATGCTCTCACGTTGCCAGGATCAAAGAGATAGAACAAAAGCCAGCATGCTTGTATATACTTGTACAGATAATACCTAGTGAGGCCTTCATTGGTCCAGGGTTAATGATATTCCAGTTCCTTGCAAGTTATAGGTCAGCCCATTTGATCCTTACAAAGGGTGAGGGGAAACTTCCCCCACCCTATTGTTCCCATGATTTGACTCTGAATGACCAGTCAAATTGACCCACACAAAAGTATTTTTGAGCATTAATCTCATATTGCTTGAATCTTGCGAACCCCTGCTCATGTGTGCCTGTCGTCGTCCCCCTTGCCATGTGTGCCTGTGTCCCCCTGCCCATGTGTTGCACCCCCCCATCTTGAATGTGTGCAACTCTTACTAGACAATAGAGAACCCCCACCTGTCTGAGTGTGCTTTGGGCTCCCTAAAGACTTAAGTCAGCCTTGATGGTGCCTATGTAATGTATGAGCAGTAGCAGTTGAGACACCAACTCTGTGACAGCCCGACAGGCAGTATACATTCATTTTGAATTTTTAGGTAAGATAGTGACTTTAGTCCTTAATTAAACAACCATAAACAAAAACCTATACTCATGTACTATACTCATGTTCACTTATACTTAATATACTCAGAAATGTAGAAATGATCTAGAAGGATGTTATACTCCCAATAAGTTCACACTTAAAAATACCTTTATTATATTTGAAGCTTTCAGTTCTCTTCTTGATGAGTTTACGAATATGGGTTGAGGGTGTTGGAGGGGGCAATAGGCTGAAGCTTTGCCTAGGGTGCCCAGCAGCCTTCCACCGTCCCTGCCCCTGGGACCACCTCTTTATCCAGCTCTGCCTCTAGGTCATAAGTGGGAGCCCTGAGAGTTGTCATGTTGTCCTGCGTATTAGTTCCACACGACTGACGAGTCACATCATCATGTTGTCTGAGCCCCCTGTAGACAACATTTGTCTGAGATTATGTATCAAAACTGATTTAAAAAAAGGTGCTGTTAAGCTAAATAAAAGCAGTGTATAGATTTTAAATAAGTATTACTAAACACCTGCCCCCACTTTGTAAATGTGCACTTAAATGGCCTCTTAGCGAAATTCTGCCAAATGATTCTTAATAATTGATGACATCTTGAAATCAGTATAACCAGTTTTTCTAGCTACAAGATACAATGTGACAGAGAAAGTAATTGTTGCATATAGCTTAGGGCCTGATTTACTAAAGAAAATACTGTTCCAACACCTTGATGGATAGTGTTCTCTTCCTTCTGCTTGGGAGAGTGAAACGTCAACTGTGTAAAACAATAAATAGATAAATGAATAAAAAATTCATGCTGTGTGTCTGTGACAGTGGAGGTGTCGAATTTACTGACATCTGTTGTCACACAGCCCTGGGCCTCTTCCCCTTACCTTCATGCTACAGGTAGGCAGGGTCGCTTGTTGACTAAATGGGGCCCCTCACATTAGCGGTAGCCAGCCCATGATACGAGTGCTGGTATTTGGTTCACTTTTGGGGGGAAACACTGTTTTAGTCATTTATTTTTCCTTTCTTTTTTTAAATATACATTAAAAAGCCAGTCATCTTCATCATCATCATCATCACGTTGATGATGGTAACAGACTGATGTATCCAGTATGAGGCCAAATCACGATCCAATTAAATGATGCACTTGACGCGTATCCTGACGCATTGTAACACATTACTTTGAGTTGCAAGTGTCTTAATAAACGCGCAACTCAAAATAACAATCGCTCAATTTTTTTCACTTTAGCCTGCGTTTTGTCTGTACATTCAGAGCCCCCCCTAAATATTTTTATAGAAATTTCTGTTGGTGAATCGTTCACCAAAAGTGTAATAACATTCAGCTATAGATTTTGGTATTGTACTATTTTTGAAGCCCAAATGAAAGTAGTGTTATTTAAAATGTTATGTTTGGCACTGGAATATTCTGTAGTCGATTCTCTTGAACACATAAAAGGGTTTTAATCACCCACACTTATAATTAAAACACAAGTGTTCCTACTCTTACAAGACACGTTAAAAATTGAACGTTAGTTTACACGTGAAGACCGGTATAAGCTGCAGTCCCCCCTACTAGAGTTCATGGCTTTACAGCGAAACGCATTAGCAGTAAGAGCAACACTGATCCCCCCAGGTGTGTTGTCTGGAGCAGATGCCGACTGATTGGGACTGTTCCTAAGCACAAACTGAGAGCGAATACGGTGGAATGGGACACTTGCTGTGGTTTTAAGCGTCTAATCTTGGAAGTCCTTAGAGAAAAATCTTTATAAAGTAATAATCGATATTTGAGTTGTGTGAAAGTACATTGAAGTATATTGTCGGCACTGAATGACAACTGTATTAAATGAACTCTAGTAGGGGGACTACAGCTTATATCAGGCTTTACATGTAAATTAACATTAGTTTTTTAAATGTGTCATGTAAGAGTAGGAATACTTGTGTTTTAATTGAGACTAGGTGAAAATAAAACATTTTATGTATTCAAGCCAATCAACTACTTTAGTGATTTCTGTCATTTGACTATTTGTTATAATGGGTTATTGTGGCTGTATCACGTTGAAATAACTTATTGTAGATATTTATTTTAATTAGGGGTGCAGTGCTCCTCTGTATATCATTACAAATGTACTGATTTTTTTTTATATTGTGTTGCATTTCTGTATAGGATGTTGTATTTCTGTATAGGAAATGTATTTGTAATGTTTTTATGCCAGGTTAGAGGAAATCTGTTTTGCTAAAGGCAGGAAATGCTAAGTAAGTCTTTTCATCTCAGTAGTAACAAACACATGCTTAAGTCTGAATACTCAGCAGCAGTTCATTACCTATCATCCTGTCTTGTTAAAAAATAACACATACTACATAAATAATGCAACCAGCAATTAATTTAGGAAATTGATGTAAATTTTGTTAAAGCTTTGCAATAGCTCCAGGTCTAGAGAAATATCACAACCTAATTATCTGATGTAATATCTCAGACGTTTTGGTGCCAGCTAGGATCAGTGGGCTGGGCTACACCCTGCCAACATGTGTTAGGATCTGTATAAAAGGAGCTCTGTTTTTCCAGGTATCATTCCATCTAACTTCTGGATGATCACCGGTACCTCAAACTAGCAGGTAAAATTCTTTGACAGGACTCTAAGCGGTTCTAGGTGCCACAAAGGAGCCCAGTGGTGGCAGACGAATTTCCCAACAACTATTGCGCAATTGACATTTTGTGTTGTTTGTCTTTGTAATGTAATTTTTCTGATATGTTGATGTTTGTTTTTTTAACCATATTAAGAATAGTGATTAAATACGGCTAGAGGGTTATTTTTTTAAATTTTTCAAAGGTTCAAATTTACACCAAAACCATAACAACCAATCAGCTATTATCTTTTATCTCTCTAGGGCATGTTAGACTGGGATGAAACTTACTTAGAGTTTACAAGGGTTGGGTGAAGTGCGGGCGTTTCTTGCTAAGTACAGATTTGATGCACTTATGAGCCAAGTTTTACAATACAAAAACAATATTAAATTTGATGTAATTATTGAAACATCACCATTGTCATAAAGTCGTTATCAAATCATGCAATCCTTTTTTCCTTTTTTTTTTCTACCTACGCAGACCAGAGCTCAAGTATGAAAAACAGTCAAGAGCTTACTCGGTTTCAGCAATGCATAACCTTTGAACAAAGAATAAACCCAGGACTATTTTTATTTTACTCCACAAGAGGGAGCCACAAAAATTATTTTCCAAATAGTTTTTCCCCATGTCAATTCATACAATATTATTATTACAACAGAGTATTATAGGGCTGCTGCCGAGCTGGAATCATTTGTATCTAAAAACACAGATAACTAGAAAAGCAAGGTGGCATCACCTAATAGGTTTGTGGGACCTGGGAATTATTTTGCTTTTTTATCTTGTTAACTTTTGATGAAAGCTTTTATAATTATAATACTATAGTGACCATTTCAAATTGTTTTTTTTTGTTTTTTTTACTTTAAATTAGGGATTGTATGCTGGTCAGGAATCTTGCTGACCCCCTTGCCCAGTATATACTGGTTGGGTAGGAACCCATCGCTATACTACGGTGCTATGGGCCTGATTCATGTTCGCTTTATAATCTTTTCTCTATATTATACACATTGTGTATTATAAAATCTTTATATACTATTATACTGCAAGAAGGATGAATGCAAATGCTCTCATGTTATCTCACAATACCCTCTTCATAATCAGTATTATATTATATTGATCTATATAATATGTGATGCTTGTTTTAATTTTCTTTATTTGTGCTTTTTTGTTTGTATTGTTGAAAAATAAAAAAAAATAAAAAACTTACACCTATGTGTGCCACTATGTATCACAAAACAACTGTCTGCAAGATATACTATTAAAACCCATTGTATGTACAGTACAGTATCTTTATGTAATTATTGTAACAAGAATTCTAAAAAACAAATTATATTTGAAAATAAATATTCATATAAATGATAAAAGTTTTATGTGTTCTCATGTGATATTTTATTGTACTTTTACATGTACGTATACTGCAGTCTGTTCTGTGCGCCTACATACGCCAAGTACTGTGTAGACAGAGGGTGCTTATATCCAGATTCAAAAGGAAATGTTTTTGTTTGAATTCTCTGCAAAATAGTTAATTCAGAAAAGAAGCTGAATATTTATAGTCTTGTTTTCAACCATGATATTGCAACACCCCAATGGTCATTATTAACCCCAAGTTGGTATTTGAGGCCCACGGGAGATGGTCTGTGATAATGTGATGGATATGTGGGTTACCTTGAGGTGTACCACCGAGGCCTGTGTCTGCTGACCTTCCTCCGATCTTATGGTCACTGAACTCTGCGGCTCCCGACCCCGCATCAGAGAGACAGAGACACCGCCAGACACACAGACAATATGATGCCACACAGTGTCGGAGTGGGGCATGAAGGGCCCACCGGGGAAACCAATGACTGGGGCCCACCTAATACCATGTAGCGCTGCAAAGGGGGTGTTGGGGGGCCTGGTGCACTTAAGGCAGGGGGTTATCATTTTGGACAAATTTTAGACAAATACACAGGCAATACCGTTTTGCACTACTGTTAGGTGCACGCAGCTCTGCCTTCACGAGCAGTACAGAGTGAAGCGGGACTTACCTCCCAACTGCCAGGACAGATTCAGGACAGTTGACAGACTGTCCTGCTCCCTCCTACCTGTTCTTGTCTCTTTCACCACCTGTGGCTGCTGGTGTCTTTAGATCAGCTGCTGCTTGTCTGGATCCTTGTAGGCCCTATTGGAAAAAAAATGAGTACTTGAAATTTAGAAAACTCCAACTATCTCCGGCATTAAATCAACAGCACCCACATTGAATAATTAGGCCTCTCTCCAGCCCCAAAATTAAAGTAAAAGTACTCACATTTGATAAATAGATCTATTTCCCTCCAATCAACCCCAACATTAAATTAACAGCATATACATTTAATAAATTAACCTAATACCCTACCTCTAAACAGCCCCAGCAATAAATTAATAGCATTTACGTTTAACATAAGAATTTCCCGCGACCATCCTCCCCAAGCTCAGCCCCACATTTAATTATAGACCCAAACCACCCCAGCATTAAATTAAAGGTCCCGTCAACCCATTTTAATTTAATAGGTCCCACCCAATAAATTAAAATTTCCCACCAATAAATTAAATTGCCCCACTATCACCCCACAAATAAAATAGCATCCATTAAATAATTAGCCCCCACCTAAACTCCACCTTTAAATTATTAGCCTACCTTTCACCCATGTAATATTAAGACAGCCCCTCATTCCTTCACACCCCTCTTTATAGTTTAGCATAGGCAGCCCCCCTATAGTATAGTATAGGCAGCCCCCCACCCCCTCCCTATAGTTTAGTATAGGCAGGCCTCCCCTCCCTCCATCCCTATAGCTTAGTATAGGCAGGCTCGCTCCTTCCATCCCTATAGCTTAGTATAGGCAGGCTCGCTTCTTCCATCCCTATAGCTTAGTATAGGCAGGCCTCCCCTCCCTCCATCCCTATAGCTTAGTATAGGCAGGCCTCCCCTCCCTCCCTCCATCCCTATAGCTTAGTATAGGTAGGCCTCCCCTCCCTCCATCCCTATAGCTTAGTATAGGCAGGCTCGCTCCTTCCATCCCTATAGCTTAGTATAGGCAGGCTGGCTCCTTCCATCCCTATAGCTTAGTATAGGCAGGCCTCCCCTCCCTCCATCCCTATAGCTTAGTATAGGCAGGCATCCCCTCCCTCCATCCCTATAGCTTAGTATAGGTACGCTCGCTCCTTCCATCCCTATAGCTTAGTATAGGCAGGCCTCCCCTCCCTCCATCCCTATAGCTTAGTATAGGCAGGCCTCCCCTCCCTCCATTCCTATAGCTTAGTATAGGCAGGCTCGCTCCTTCCATCCCTATAGCTTAGTATAGGCAGGCCTCCCCTCCCTCCATCCCTATAGTTTAGTATAGGCAGGCCTCCCCTCCCTCCGTCCCTATAGCTTAGTATAGGCAGGCTCGCTCCTTCCATCCCTATAGTTTAGTATAGGCAGGCTCGCTCCTTCCATTCCTATAGCTTAGTATAGGCAGGCCTCCCCTCCCTCCATCCCTATAGCTTAGTATAGGCAGGCTCGCTCCTTCCATCCCTATAGCTTAGTATAGGCAGGCTCGCTCCTTCCATCCCTATAGTTTAGTATAGGCAGGCCTCCCCTCCCTCCATCCCTATAGCTTAGTATAGGCAGGCTCGCTCCTTCCATCCCTATAGCTTAGTATAGGCAGGCTCGCTCCTTCCATCCCTATAGTTTAGTATAGGCAGGCCCCCCTCCCTCCATCCCTATAACTTAGTAGAGGCAGGCCTCCCCTCCCTCCATCCCTATAGCTTAGTATAGGCAGGCCTCCCCTCCCTCCGTCCCCATAGTTTAGTATAGGTAGAACCCCCTTACCTATAGCTTCTCTGGCCAGCGTCGCTCCGCAGATCAGGCAGACAGGAAGTGATGCCAGACTTCCTGTCTGCCGCACAGCACTGTGGGACCCCATACAGCAACAGGCAGCCTAGCGATTGGCTGCCTGTTGGTGTCCACTGACCACCAATGCTTTTGAGCACTTTCCTCCCCCTCCCTTTTCACAGTGAATTATAATTATGGATCTTGGAAGTGGAACAGCTTATTCAGTATTTCCTTATAACGCTTCCAGTCTTTTATGTGTTTAATATCTCACAGTTCTTGAGTGATGTCCTTGTGCTTTGTGTAAATAAGGATTTTGTGTAACTATATTAGTTTGCTGGTGGTTATGATAAATTAGCTCTCTGGAGTAATAATACAATAATATAATAACAATATAAGAGTAGTACTATACAGGTATAAAGGTGACATACGTGTCTGAGGTGTGATGTTTGCAGCCTTATTTATCTGTCTTTTCTGTTAGTCTCTCCTGGAAACTCACCGACTTCTCTCTATCGCTAGATACTCTGATGTCCCTTTCGCTTCCGTTCTCTTTCTGTCACGCTGACACTGGACACCAGTATATATAAAATTGGAGACTCAGTCCAATAATAATTTTTCATTTCCACTTTGCTTTCTTCTCTTCTTATAGTTGTTCTTAATTAGATAACTATTGCTGCTGCTCTGACAAGCTTTATAATCTTTATTAATACCCCGTTACTCTTATTGTTACCCTTCATTCACGCTCTTCTCGCTGACACCTCCTTCCAGTACTTCACCCTCCAATCACAGTCTCCAGCTCCCTCCTATCAGCTGCCAACTGGCTCCAACTGAGCTCTGCATACTCAAAAACTTGGCTCATGTCATCTCCTTCCACCTCTTATCCCCCAAAGCATGCTGGGAGTTGTAGTTCTCAATCGTAGTTCTGTGTCAAGCTCAGCCAGAGACCAGACGGTACATACGTATTATGTCACATAGTGCCAACAATGTTAATTAAGTGATACCACAGCTCCAGGGTATCACAATATGAATAAAACTGTTTGAAAATCATTCTGTTATCAATTAGAAACTGTTAATTTAAATCAATTTGAATGGACGTCTATTGTAATATAACATGATGTGTGTTTAACTGACTGGCGTTCTGTTGTTGTTGGGATCTTTCAGGGTTTTTTTTTTAGTCATCTTATTTTAGTCTTAGGTTTTCTTAATAACCCTATTATAATAATTGTGGTTTCTCAACCAAGCCATTGCCCAATAGAAGAGCATTAATGATGTTTGTGGGTTATATTTTATGGAAGGCTCTAGGAGGTAATAAACCCACTAATAGTAATGTCTGACTGCGGGGACCAGTGACGCCCAGATGTGACATAAGGGTGACAATGACCTCACAGGAAGGGTAGAATACCAGGATGTTACTGTAAGTACAAGGACATTTATATAGATGCGTATATCAGTATGTGATTTATTCATATAATAACTTGCAGTTATACAATCATCGTTGATTACAGCAGTTATACGTAACATAAAATCAGTTTCATTTGATGTGTGCATTAGAAGCGTCTTTCTGTTTCATTACACGGGTCTGATTTTCATCTCAGACTGTTTGTAGGAGTAATAATGTCCCTTGCCAGTGTACCAGTTAATGCCATCAGCAAAGGAGGCATGTTTTCCAGGAAGGTACAGTCCATTCAGGTTTACATAATGACAAGTTTTATACCACGAGGCTCCCTTGTACACCTGGGCACAATTACTGATATCTGGATCGTTGTCCTGGTCCATAGTGGTGAACTTCATCCCGTTGTGATATGTCAGAGAATCTCCTAAACAAAAATACACTAAGGGTTATATACCAACATACAAAGGTGCTGTCTCCTGCAACGCAGTTGCTTTTTATGCACATATACCTGTAACACCTTAAGTCCTGTGAGTGCTGCTGGAACATAGACAGATAGTGGTCATCTTCTGACCACATGTTCAACCATGCTTAATAATGATCCTAACAGTATTTATAAGATCATTATCGAGCATTCTAGGCAACAATGTGGAGATACAGAGCCAATTACCCAATATATCCTGTTCCATCATAACTTTGTGGCTCACTTATAATTCATCCATCGTATGTGTCCAGGTTACAGTTCATTGAGCACCAACCTCCACCGCGCAGTTCCAGCCACTATCAGATATTAATGTGATTGAATATAGACGGAGCCAGGGCCGGACTGGCCATCTGGCACTTCTGGCATTTGCCAGAAGGGCCGATGGCTGTGTGGGCCGGTCCAGTGCGCGGTCCGGTACCCTGCGCCGCGATCGATCATGTATTTGTATACCCCCGCACTCACTCAAATTTTTTTTTAAATCCTTTTTTTTTTCTATTTGCAAAGGGGGTGGGGGGGGCGGCTCCGGCGCCGCGATCATGTGAGTATACAAATACTCACATGATCGCGGCTCCGGCGTCCACCCCCCTCCCTTTTTTTGCACTGTGATTCAGTGAGGAGCGGCGCCCGGAAGAAAGAAGAAAGGAGAGAAGAGAGAAAAGAGAAGACATACAGAGGTAAGTGAAAGAGAGTAGAAGCGAAGAGAGAGGCACAGGGGGATGATAAAGGGGGAAGGGGTAAAGGCACAGGGGAATCGAAAAAGTGGGACTAAAAGGCACATAGGAATAAAAAAGGGGAAATAAAAGGCACATGGGATTGCAAAAGTAGGAATAAAAGGCACAGGGGAATGCAAAAGTGGGTATAAAAGGCACAGGGGAATGCAAAAGTGGGAATAAAAGGCACATGAGAATGAAAAAGGGGGGATAAAAGGCACATGGGAATGCAAAAGTAGGAATAAAAGGCACAGGGGAATGCAAAAGTGGGTATAAAAGGCACAGGGGAATGCAAAAGTGGGAATAAAAGGCACATGGGAATGAAAAAGGGGGGATAAAAGGCACATTGGAATGCAAAAGTGGGAATAAAAGGCACAGGGGAATGCAAAAGTGGGAATAAAAGGCACATGAGAATGAAAAAGGGGGGATAAAAGGCACAGGGGAATGAAAAAGGGGGGAGAATAGGCACGGGGAATGAAAAAGGGGGCATAAAAGGCACAGGGGGATGAAGAAGGGGGCATAAAAGGCACAGGGGGATGAAGAAAGGGGGAGATAAAAGGCACAGGGGGATGAAGAAAGGGGGGGTAAAAGGGACAGGGTGATGAAGAAAGGGGGGATAAAAGGCACAGGCGGATGAAGAGGGGCAAAAGCAGCATGGTAGAATGTGATGAAGGGGGAAAAAGTAGCATGGAGGGCGCAGTGCGATCATAAGGGGGCACAGTGTGGTGTGATGAAGGGGTACAGTAATGTGGCAATGTACTGTGTGTGAGGTAGATGGTGGCTAATTAATGGGTGCTATTTTGTTTTCGGGGTAATGGTGGGGCAATGTAATAGTGGGGACTATTAATTTAAGATGGGGTGGTTTGGGGGCTATTGAATGTGGCGGTGAGTTTGGGGAGAATGAGGTCTATTTATTAAATGTGACTAAGAATTTAATGGCAGTGATGGTTGCAGGAAATGGGTATATTTATAAAATGTAAATACTATTAATTTATTGCTGGGGCTGTTTGCAGGGAGGGAAATAGGTTTATTTATTAAATGTGAATACTATTATTTTGATGTTGGGGCTGTAGTGATGCCTAATTTTAAAACGTGGGTGCTATATTGATTTAACAGCTGTGCTGCTTGGAGTTTTCTAAATTTCATGTACCCATTTTATTTCCAAATAGGGCCCCCAATATTCCAGGATCCAGACAAGCAGCAACTGATCTAAAGACACCAGCAGCCACAAGTCAGGTAGGAGAGAGCAGGACAGTCTGCCAACTGTCCTGAATTTGGTGGGTGACTGTCCCGCTTAGTCAGGATTTGGTCTGACTGCAAGGACAGTTGGGAGGTATGTCCCACTTCACATTGTACCGCTTGTGAATGCAGAACTGTGTGCACCTAACAGTAGTGCTCACAGTTTTGCCTGTGTATTTGTTGAAAATGTGTCTAGTAACCATATTACATATAGGAGCCCCCTGTCTTAAGTGCCTAGGCTTCCCCCCCCCCACCCCGAGCCTTAATCCAGCTCTGGTTAGCAGGAGGAATCTGATAGTTGCTCCCAGTCCCCGGACAAGACAAAGCCTGCAGAGCAAGCAGAGGAGCTCTAAATCTCATGAGATTTATTAATCTTATGAGACTTAGAGCTTCCCTGCTCACTCTACAGGAAGTTCCCATCCTGATGGATGTCAGAAGCATAGATAAGTACAGTGGACTAGGGTGTTATAATGTGTTTCTGGGGTGGGGTGTGGCGTGATGTGGGTGGGGAGGGCCTGATAAATGTAATGTTTTATTATAATGTATATATCAATACCCCATGTCGACCACGCCTCCAACATAATGTGGCCACACCCTCGCAGCATCACCAACAGAGGTGGGCCTGTATGCTTCAAATGCCAGGGCTGATTTTAAGTCCCAGTCCGGCCCTGGACGGAGCTTTTGCAAGATAGAGGTAATGATATATGAAATGTTTACATGTCACACTCTCACTCTCTCTGCAAACTATACATGCAGAGATTTGGAGAGACATTATTATATTATAGTCCCAGATTGCTGTGATTGCCTCAAAATAATGTGAAGATTCAATTGGAGCATGTAGGGTATGATTAAGGATTTAGACTGCCCTAGGCTAATGTGCTCATAACGCACCTTCACCAGGGGTGCACGCAGGATTCCCCCATCCAAAAAAATAAGTAATAAAAGCGAGAGAGCTGCTGCGCATGCTCCAGCGCATGCGCAGCAGCACTGTACTATACAGAAGCCGCTGTGTGGTCAAAGAAGCGTCCGCGGTGGTGCTGTATACAATAAAGCACCGCCGCGGACGCTTCTTTGACAGCGCCACGGCTGCTATATAGTGCAGTGCCGCTATGTAGGGGCACTTCTTTAGCGGAGGGGTTTCTGGAGACCCAGAAACCACCCCCCCTGCGTGCGCCCCTTTTCACCCTCACCTTCCATGCCAGGCTAATGTGCTGTAACTAAAATGAACTCGTCCCTAATTTAAACTCTGGCTTCCTCCTGTCCCCACCACCAGCACCAATGTTTACAATCGCTTATTTACGAAAATTAACTCCACTTAGCTTTTTTAAAAGGTACAAGGCAATCTGTGTCACTTATTTTATTAGAATCAGAAGTGTATGACGGAACAGAGGAGTGAATGAGCGCTACTGTGAGATAAGTCATTTTTGTTTCATGTTCTATACTTACTTTAGGGAGCAACTATTCTTTTATATTTTAATATTAATTTCCTTTTCTACCTCTCCCTGTCACAATTTAGCCCCACCTAAAATTTTTCGCCCCCTCCCCCCAAAAGCCTTGCACGCTAGGCTGCAGACTAGTTAGCCTATTGGATAATCAGGCCATGGGGGAATGTGGACATCAGACTACCTGAGGACGTTGATAAGTCAGTGTCTGCCACTGTATTAATTGAACGCCTTGTGATCAAGTCAAACATCCAAATATGTTGAGAATCTGGCACAGAAAGTTGTGGTAAAAAGGGGGCTGTGCCCACGGTGTAAATGTGGTGCCCCAAAATCTGAGTACCCTGGGGTGTATCTATATGTTTTTAATTTGTTAATTTAATTTGTTAATTGTTAAAAGTGTTTATAAAGATTTAAAAAACATATATATATTTTCTTTAGGGAGAAGTGACAGTTGGGAGTGGTTGGTGGTTGCCGGGAGTAACAGGAAGGAGGAGTGTGTGGCATAGCAACAAGTCCACTAACTTTGGTAATAACTGTGAACTCCCAGAAGGCAGTGGGAAGAGGAAAGTTCTAGACTTCTGAGGGAGAGAGATCCCTGTGTCTACATAGACTGAGAGAGATCCCTGTGTCTGCATAGACTGAGAGAAAAGAAGATAAGAAGTGAGCCAAAGAGAGGTGTGAGTAAAAAGGAAAGTACTGAAAACAAATAAGCAGTATAGAGATCTGTGACATCACACTAAACAGACTGAGCTATGTACTGAGAACAGTGTGAGAGGAGAGAAAATAGAGAGGTCTGTGAATACACACAAAAGAGACTGTGTAATACAAAAGATCATCAGCTTATTTGGCGTGAAAAAGTAATTTATGGGCCCCAACCACGTGCAGCACTTCTACTAAATTCCTGTGCACAGTTCAACCCAGGACTGAGTGTAAAATATGGTAACGTTACCAGGGATAATATTGGTGCACCAAATGTTTTAGTTAAATGTTAATGTTAAGTGATTTACCTAAAATTGATTTATTGTTATTGAAGATTTTATCGCAATTGTGCTCTATGTTGATCAAATGAATATTTTGTTATTACCATTGAGTTGAAGGGGTCAGTGGCGCGGTGGCTTACAAAAATTATCTTTACCGCATTATTAATAAACCCAAGTTATTTGACCTATCCTTGTCCCTCTCATTGAAGTATTTATCTCCTGACCACCGGATGTCCGAATAAAAAAGAACCTGAATCGTGTCTGGAGGACAAGGTAAGGGAAGGAACTCCCATCAGTACTCGGCCACCACATAAAGGGCCAATTTGCAGACAGTTGGTTATATAATATAATAATCCAGCCAAACAGAATCATGATTGGCTCAAGTGATGTAATCAATCACACATACAGGTTGTCACTGACAGAACAATTGTTATTCAGACAATGATGTGGACAATAAGATAATAGATTTGGGCCCACACCAAAAGCTATGTTGGTTAAATGTATAAAATTATCACACCGGCCAACCAGATCCAGCCACGTGTCACACATGACTGCCGTTCTTTTAACCCCCACTGTAATTGCTTTATATATCGCTGTCACATTAATACACCACTATTGTTCCTTAACACACACAAGTTATCATTCATTTGCACAACACTGTGGCTCCTTACCTGCATCACCACTCAGAAAGGCTCCAAGGATCAATTTGTATTTCTCAGATTCTCCCATAACTTTGAAAGATTTGTATTTGGCAAAATATTTTTTGTAATCAAAGTCTTGCAGATCAACACGTAGTTCCCATGTACCTGCAATAAGAGGAAAATAATTCATTTAAAAATTGTTTTCTGAGCAGATCTAACATGTGTCTCCTTTCCCCTCCTCATATTACAGCCCCTGTCACATGCAGGCTTGTCATCACACATCACTCATCTCCAAATATACTGCTGGGGACCCTGCTCCTTCCACTAAATAACTCTCACCTAGAGTCTATATATGCAGCTGAGAGAGATCCATGGGTCGTCAAGTGTGGACAGCCAGGTGACTATAACTCCTTAAGCTATTGGGGTAAGGGACAGATGATGTGGTAAACCTGCCTGGCATTTATTTACTGTGTGTACATAATATTTCAGTGTTGTTTGTATGACAATAAATATACTGTTGTATTTTTCTAACTGCATTTGTCTGAGTGACTATACGAATCCTAGAAGGTACTGGGTAGACTTCGCTGGCATAGGAAGGCACCCGTGGGTGGCCAGCCAGCGTGAAGTGGGTATCATTGGGCCAGAAAACCCGGTATCTTCACAACCTAATCATTACCTGATGATGTTAATGTGCAAAGATTGTCATTCCCCAGCCAGAACTCAGTCAGTCGGCTGCCAAACCCCGTCTTATAGGACTTCCAGTCACGCAGGAAATCAACTGAACCATCGTAACGTTTCTGAAATACCTATATTAAGAAAATGAGAGAGGGAATGAGTCCTAAAGCTACACAGTGGTGACATTTGTCAGGATTCAAACCCAGGGAATCTACAGTTCTAGAGTACATCACTGAATTTGGCCTGTTAGGTACTACACCTTTGCTCCAAACCTACTGTGTTTCGTTAATTATTTTTGCAACTAAACAAGTCTGCTACTGACTACCAATCAGTTTCCTAATCATTACTTTCTGTCTGTTCCAAACATCGGTTTTATTTAATCGAAGGGTTGATGAACATTGTAAAACACTTTCGATCCATAAGAATTAACTTTAGACTGCATTATGAGTATATATCTCAGTTTTTCTTGCATTACGAACACATTGGCTAATAGATTGAGAGTAAGGGATGCATTGCTTATAGTATATTCATTTTTATTTTGTCAACTACTGTTTATATAGGCTATATGGCCTTATAAGTCTTTTGATTAAGTAGCCACAAAAGTGTATCTTAAAATAAACTAAAGAAGCTTCAAGAATACTCTTATATGTGCCTTCATTAACCTGACTGTCAGTGTAAGTTTTAAAAATTGACATATATTACAGCAGATACCTGGTGAATAGATTAAGTTATGTACACTGAGATAAGACTGCCCCAATGGACAGGGCTGCCAGCAGAAATTTTGGGGCCCTGCCCACCTCCTTGATCCAGCGGATCCAAGGGTGTAGTGAAAACCATGACACCTGGAGCAACAATATACCGCCCAGACCCCCCAGGCCTTCCCACATGTCCATCAGTCCTCACCGCATGCCCCACAGACCATATGCCCTTTTCAAGAGAGAGAGAGAGGCTGGTCATTTGATGAACACAGCACAGATACTGAGAGGGAGAGAGAGAGTTATCATGTATATTGCACTGACTGTGGGAAATGTTTTACTAGTATTACTACCAGCCCAGAGACGGCCTTTGTTCAGGGGAAGCATCCTGATGAACACCCTGTGAGGTTCTGCTACAGTGGGCACATAACATTAATATCTACCCCACATATTATAAATAATACCCCACCCATAACAATAATACCCACTCTTAACAATAATACCCACCCTACATATTATAAAAGAAAACATACACTCTGCATTAATCACCCCATGTCACTTAACCATCTTCCAAAGCAGATGGAAGGAGCCACATGTACAGAGGGGAGGGATGAGGAAGACAGGCTAGAGGAAGGGAAGTAGGAGGAAAGGGGATTACTGGGATGGAAGAAGAGAGGTGGAGGATGGGAGACAGAGGGAAGGGGAGGGGCAAGAAAGGAAGCCAGCTCATTGGTGGCTGGTCTTGGGAGAGGAGTCAGACACCAATGAGTTTCCTCCTGCACTCTTTAATGTTACACAACCCTGCTGCAATTTCAAACCTGAGGCCCCACTCAGAAAGAATGAGAACCTTAACGGATTATTGAAAATAAAATAAAAACCACTGGCCTCGGACAGTGGACAACCTTGTTAGTCCGGGCCCCATACAATGGTACCTCGCATGCCCTACTGATGGTGGCCCTGATGGAGGTCTGAAGTACACAGATTTATTCATTTAGCAGTCAGACTGAATGACCTGACTGCAAGTGGCCATCATGTCCTTCGTCTGTCCAAAGACTGTGGTTTAATTTCAAGCTTCTCTCAACATTGCACCATCACAGGTGCCGACAAGGTGACCCCTGAACCCGCCAAGTGATCCTTGTGGATTATCCTAGTTGATGGCAGGGATGCTTATTGGGGAAATGTTACAATCACTGTGACTCCTACATCTGAATTGCTATAATAAATATTACTAGTGTCACTTATAGCCTTGTATCGTGTTGTAAGCAGGGTTCAGTTGTGGTTTAATGGGATTTTTTGAAGACCTAGAACCTGAATGTATGACCTGTTTACAGGCGTGAAATATAGAGATTTCTGCAGACAGACTTACAATCCAGCCTCCGCCATCAGTGTGCATATCACACAGGACTCTCAGTGGGGTCTTCCCATCCGGGTATATTGTGTACCAGTCACTGAGAGATAGTCCACGTTTCTGCAGCTCCTTACAGTTCCTGGCAGCTGAGAGATAGGAAGCAGAATATTACAGTGTAGGAGAAATAATCTCCTGGGTGACTAATATAGATCATTCTATTGACTTCACTCCTGTCAAAGACCCTAAGCGTCTAAATATAATGCCAGGAAATTGGGCTCCCTTGCCTCTTCTTATACCTTGGATTTAAGGATGGTTTTTCAGTAGTGTCCCCTCTCGTACTAGACAATTCCTGGGTAGACTGGACTGCACAAGAAGCTCAGTCTTAGTTTCGGACAGAACTTGTAAAGGTCAAGCTACTGTAGTTTTGAAAATTAAAACTTGGACAGCCATGTGACCTGACGCTCTCTGAGACCATAACATCTGTATCATTAATTACTTTTAAAACCCATATAAAGTAACTTAAATGAAGTAATCCCAACTTGCCCTGTTCATTTGAGTATATAAGGAGTTTACATTCATGGGAAAATACTAGGACACATGGGAGCCCTCTATTTGGTAGATATCGTTACAACTTTTGTCCTTGTTGACTGATGGCTGCCGTGACTGGCCTCTATTAATGAGCCTAGTATTGTCTTCAGATTTACCAGCCTCTTTCCCCGTATGGTATACCTGGTACTGGTATTCACTGGTACTCCTTAGCCAAAAGTCTAAGCAGATAGCAATATATGATTTTTACAGAGTTGTTTGCAGTTCTGCCGAATGAAACTGTTACAAATCAGCTACCAAAAGAGCAAACAAACATAGGTGCTGGTTCAAGGCAGGTGAAGATCAGGCAAGGTGTATACAAGTGAAGGTTGGTACACAGGAAAACACAGAAAATCCCATAGTCAGAATACCCAGGAATATATACCTGTAATAGACCACGATATGTAGGTTAAGACTTATATACAAATGTAGACAACTTAAAATAAGATACCCAAATGTACGCATATCTCTAAAAGGTGCAGACTGCAAGTAGGTGACATTGTCTGTCTATGCAGTGAGCAAAGTCGTTATATTCTAAATTGCTTGCTGTTAGGATATTGTGAATGCCTCATTAACTTAGGGTGTGTTTTTCTCCTGATCTTATTTGGCCTTGGAGTTTAAAACTGGCTTTTGTTCTATGTATTCTTTGTCAGTGGTGAAAGTCACTCTGGACTCCTGAACATCCTTCTTTTTGAGATTCTTCAGTTACCAATTTCTGCTTCAACTCTGACTCTGAACATTGGCAAACAGCACAATTGCTCCATGCTTTCTGTTCATTCAGTTTACTTTGAATTCTTCTGTGAGTTTTGCAGCTTGAACATAAAACTGCTTGTCTGCTGACTAGGAATTAAATCTTTCTACATCACTATGCCTGCTGATACTGCACTGAGGGGCTCTGGGCTCATCTCAGTTGCGATTGGATATCCTCCATTTCCAAGATTGCATCTGTGAGTAATATTGTCTATTATCAGAACTGTTATTATATTGTTTGAAATACTACAGTTTGCCAGTGTCTCTAAAAATCTTTATTACTACAGCTTTTTGAAACTACCATTACTAGTGACTTTTTTGTGCTCATTAATCAGCTGCAAGCTGTGTGTCCTCTGTATCTGATCATTGGTTAC
This sequence comes from Mixophyes fleayi, assembly GCF_038048845.1. Classification (NCBI taxonomy): domain Eukaryota; kingdom Metazoa; phylum Chordata; class Amphibia; order Anura; family Limnodynastidae; genus Mixophyes; species Mixophyes fleayi. Next base: position 126,055,108 of record NC_134410.1, on the reverse strand, counting down.
TCTAGATGTTTTCTACATATTCAAAATAAAACTTCTCTCCTGCCTGTTTTTTACCTTGAATTATATAACATTTGTCTTTTTATACAATAGTTGGTCACAGCATGGACTGAAGCTACCAACAGGCCTTTATCTTAGAACAGGTCAAACCAGTGACTGGAGACTTTTTAGCATATGTACCTTTTATACAGAAAACTAAAACTTAAATACTTTTAAAAAAAAAATGTAATCACAGAAATAGATATTCCAGAAAAACTCACCATACGCAGATTCGGGAGAGGCCGGGTCTCCCTTATCACCTGCAGACATAACAAAATGTAGACAATGATGAATAACACGGAGATAAAGGTGACAGCATTTCAAAAGCAGTAGTGGGTGTTAAATTGAATTAGTGAAAATTGGCAAACATTTCCTGGTAATTGTAGTGGGTACTAAAATAATTTAAAAAAATCAATGCAAATATTAACTTATTATTATACTAAAAGAAATATAGATAACAGTTTCATATGATTGAATAAAACTGAGTATCCAAATTTCCGTCTAATAAACAGTATTTAATGGTGCACAACTGGAATACTTGGACATGTGTAAAACATATTAACAGTTTAAATAAAATAAAATAAATGACTGTCCCATGTGTCTCTTTCTTGTAATGTTAGTGGTCATTAGCCACATGAAGTTATTGTAAAGTTATTGACAATACGTTTATTCTTCCACAACGTCTTCGATCCAACTGCATCAGAGTTTTTGTATATTTTTAAAATTATTCTTCACTTGGGGTTTTAATATTTAGCTTTTAATGAAATTACATAAATATTTAAAACACGTTAACCCGTGCATGATACTCATGCATTCTAGTCAAATCAAGCTACTTAAGGTGTTAAAAAGGTTCTTGTCATGCATTTGGGCGATAGCCCAGGCCTCAACCACCAACCACTCCCCACTGTCACCCCCGGCAACCACCAACCACTCCCAACTGTCACCCCCGGCAACCACCAACCACTCCCCACTGTCACCCCCGGCAACCACCAACCACTCCCAACTGTCACTTCTCCTTCAAGAAATATATATATATATTTTTTTAAAATCTTTATAAACACTTTTAACAATTAACAAATTAAATTAACAAATTAAAAACATCTTAGTATACCAAATTTCAGCCCTTTCTGAATTTTTTTTTCCACACACACTAAGAATTTAGTAGGTCAGTGTATAACTCCGCCCAGCAGGTGGCGCTGCAGCTTGGTTTTATTTTTCCCACACACAGACAGACTAACACACGCCACTAGACATTTATATTATAGATTAATTCAATAAAAGTTATTACATTTTATAAGTGTCTAAGTATTCCAGTTCTGCGCCATTAATTAGGCGACCTCTTATTTTCTCATGTGATGCTGACTAGGTGGCCAAGGTAGCATCTCCCCCAATTGTTATTTACAATATAGCTTATTTAATTAGATATTGGGGGATTTCGGATACAAGGTAATCCCCACTATGTTGTACTATTTAATTTTTTTTCGGTGGCATCTAAAAAACAGCAAAGTAATAATGTTATTATTAATTATTATTATTACTTTTATTATTTATATTTCACAGTGCTGTAAAATGTGGACATGAAACAAACATTGGTTACAGTACAGGAAATGCAAAAGAAAATACAAGGCGCCAGGGCCCTTGTCACGAGAGCTTACAATCTACTTACACATTTAAAGTATCCCAGCATCAAAATGTATTACATCACACTTTACCTTTTGGTCCTTGTAGCCCTTGAATACCCAGATCTCCTGCATTAAAATGACATATAACAATGAGCAGTAATAATTTCATATACAAATACCAGTGTTTATACTGTTGTACATGAAGTGAGGGGCGCTCACCTCACACTCAGTACTCAGTCACACTCCTGGTATATTTTATATATTTTACCCTGTTTTAGTTTTGTCTTCTCCTAGGGGATCTCAAGTCCCCACACACTGGAATATGATGGCTAACTTTTGGATCTACGTCTGAACATTCATCCTGATGTTGATTTAGAATTATGGATGCATATATACACCATACTGGCCAACTCTCCGGGAATGTCCGGGAGACTCTGGAAATTCGGGTCGGTCTCACGGATTCCCAGGAGAGCAGGCAAGTCTCCAGCATCCCGAACCTGCCTAGCCTAAATGACGCAATTTGCGGTGAATCGCGTCATTTCCCCACAACAAAACGCCATTTTCATCGTGGTGGGGGCTAAAATGACACGTTTGGACGCGCTCCGCCCCCTCCCGCTCTCTAGTAACGCCCCTGTGAGGAAACGGGTTGCTACTGGATTGAGAACTTTGTATTCATCACCAGTTTCTCACGGTTTAAGGTACTTTTTAATCCTTGGCCCAGTCTAAGTATATACAGTACACCAGAGCATCGGTGTATTATGTGTATTATTATTTCATGTTATTAGGTACATTTTGCCCATACTATTACCTGCGATATTGTATGTAGTATAAATATAAACAATATTGCCATACTGTGTAAAAATATCAGAACAACAGCAGTCATTTTGCTTGTGCTAGCTAATGTAATTACCATTTGTCTCAAATGTCTATTGTATGGGGTGCAGCTGAGATGTGGTTTGTAATCAGAACAATGTCTGAGTTAACTAGTTGGCAGCCCATGTTAATTAGCTAGGTCAACAGGTAACCTGATAGGTAATGAGGTTAGAACTTCTAATGACATGCAATGTGCCTCCACGGTAATATATTGGTTGAAATAGCATGGGGAAATGTATCAATATAAATGTAATTGTATCAAAAGGTATCACAGACTTATATTGTGTAACCCTGCTGATATCATGTGTCAAAAGTCTTATTGTTCCATGTAAGCGTGCAGTGTCATTCCTTGATGTACTATTGTAACCCCATGTGTAGTGTATCCAGCCAAAACAGCTAATTGAGTCAAGCCATTCTATTGTCTAATCAAGGTAACAGGGACAGTATGTCTAGTAGCTAAATTGTTGACTGGGAGACCCCTTCTGTAAAGGGGAGGTTTGAGACATTTGACCCTACTTCCTGTGGATACAGAAAATAAGATAGGGTGAGGAGAATGCGAGGAGAGCGATTGGAGTTTGGAGGATCCTGGTGTAGAAGACATCAGTGAAAAGGACTCTGGGCCAGGCATTGTGGTGCCGCTGGAGGGAACCCTACCAGGACAGGGTTGGTGTGAGCTAGTAACCCAGGCTAGGAGACACCATAACTGTTTTGCTAAATGGTAGTGGTAATATTGCTGGAGGATACATGCTACCATTTACCCTGTAACTTGTGAACGTCTTGTGGTGTTGTGCTGTCGTAATAAAGACTTATTTTGGATATATCCTGGTCTACCCGAGTGAGTTGTATCCCACAGAGGGTAACTTCCATCCCAGCTAAGGGTGGTATCCTCACAGCCCTTCTCCCGGAATACACTTGCTGAAAGTTGGCAAGTATGATATACACAAGATTTAAAGCTCCACAGCTCCACATAAATTAAGTGTAACCCAAAATAAATAAGTAGAAACATTTTTGCTATTTGCTGTAGTTTAGTGGGAGTCACCAGACAATATCTAATCAATTTCTTACAAAAACAAAGTTACCCTACAGGTGCGGAACACTACATTCCCGAGTGCCATAGCAAAATCTGGGGGCAAGTGGGGTCCTTTTGTCTCAATTAATTTCTGTTTGGGCTAGACAGGCCCCGCCCATTTCCTCTGATGTCATCGAGTCTGTGCTATGTGATCAGCGAGTAATTTCTTTCTCCCCAGAACCCTTTCCAGCCACGGTCTATCTGCAGTGCGACTCCCACTTGCCCTTAGCGGTGAACGGTTTAAAGTATTGGACCATTCACACAATATGATTGTTATCAAGGATGATAAGTAGTGATTACAAATTGTCACCGACCTTTTTTCCCGGGTGGCCCAGCTACTCCTGTGCTGCCCGGAGGTCCTAAAAATAAAACATGATGCATAACAACAGAATTATAATGAATGTATAAATAATACATAATATTGACAATAACTCACAATACCGCCACAAGCTGTGAATGTATATAATGAACTATAGATATAAGTTACTTGAACTTTTTTCCATAATCCAAACATTTTATTAGCACATTTTAAGTAAGCTGGTTACATGTTACCGTAATAAAGATCTGCTTGTGAGCGTTTGTTAACTGTAAATTGTATTTAAAAGTTACATTTAAAAATAAACCCCAAGTGCAAGCTATTGTTTAATGCTAAATCCCTTCCATGCAAATAGTAACAAACCACAGGATTACAATGCCCAGGAGTCCCCTGGTTTGGGTGATAAACACCATGCAGACACACAGGACAATTGTTTATCCAGGTTCCATAGCCTGGAGAAGTTTCAATACAAATTTGCTCTCTGCTAGGTTGTCCAACAGCAGCTGATTGGATAACTCACGGCTCTAGTAACAGCTTGGCCAATCTGATACAGTGGTCTGAACTTTACTGTACCTGAATTATATATACTGTGACAGACCCTTCTGTCCTCAGTCTAATTGCCACTTAAAGTAATCAATATGCTGCTGGATCCCTATAGTAGAAGCATGAACTGGTAATACCGACCTCTCTCTCCTGGAAGTCCACGTTCTCCTTTATCACCTTGGGCTCCCGGAATCCCAGGACATCCTTTAAGGATGGTCAACGCTTCTGCACCAGTTGACAAGTCAATAAAACAAACACAATGTGAACAATGAATATAAACTTTTAAAGATTTACACCTTTAGACTTTTATGTATTGGTTTGTACATATTCTTCTGCAACTTTTACCAACTTTTTCTCTTCTGGACTATCTCTGTGCTTCTCAGCCACACCCTTATATCCTCAGGATGAGTTACACAAGAAAGCTGCTCTCTGCACACAACTGTGCCCAATGCAGAGAGGGCAATAGAGATGGTGTATCCCAGGAGAGCGACAAAATAAATCTTATTATATAAATACATGGCTGGAAAGCACAGAAGGAAGCCAGAATGATGAAGCAATGCACTTAGTAAAAGTTGTGGGAGGATATTTACAAGCCAATACATTAAAGTAGTGTTAAGGTGGTAAAATAATTTAAGCATAGACAATATTCAAGTAACTGATGTTTAAACAAATATTTAGATACTAATCACTGCTGGAAAATAGGCCTACTAGACTTAGAAAGAAATTAGCAGCATCTCCAACATATCTGGTTATATGCAGGTAAGTGTTTGCTCCATAGGTAGCTAAGGTGAAATGAGGTCTAGGAAGCCACGGAAAATCTCACAGCGACTCACCTGAGCAGGTGTCCTCAGCGTTACCGAGAGTGGTGACCAGCAAGAAGACAATAAGCGAAGAGGACAACATTACAGATACAGGGACTCTGATCCTTCTATCACTTACAGTAACTTTCCTATCTTATAGTGATTTGTGTGAAGAACACATTCACTATTTATAGGCTGATAAGAGCTTATTTCCATAATTCACCTTTTATGTTGCACATGCACTATGGAGATTATTACTCAAGCTATATAAATATATACAATGCCAGGTAACTAAGACATCTAAACCCTATAACAAAAATAATTCTTTCCTGTTATCGACAAACACAACTAGATGCCAGCTGCCAGTGTTAATAATGACAAGGTGACTGCCATCAGGATGTTAGATCAACACAAACAAGTTGTCTTAAAGGTAGACTTTAAATATAAATATAGAAGATAATAAAAATATAAAACATATTTTTCCCAATGGATACACGCATATTAATAATAATTTCATTATTACTTGAGGTGTACCCATTATTAAAAGTGTGTCTGCTTGAGTGAACGCCGTATATGGTATGTATCAAAAATACTAATGATAAGTATATATAATCATGGAACGAACATACATAAATATAAATAAATACTGGCTCTATTTATAAGCCATTGTGTATGTAAAAGATTTTCCACCCATACTTTTAGATATACTCTTAGATATATGTAAAAAATCTGAAACACATAGTATACATGTGTATATACATGGGGCAGCATGGTGGCTTAGTGGTTAGCACTTCTGCCTCACTGCACTGGAGTCATGAGTTCGATTCCCGACCATGGCCTTATCTGTGTGGAGTTTGTATGTTCTCTCCGTGTTTGCGTGGGTTTCCTCCGAGTGCTCCGGTTTCCTACCACACTCCAAAAACATATTGATAGGTTATTTGGCTGCTATTAAATTGACCCTAGTCTGTGTGTCTGTGTGTATGTGTGTTAGGGAATTTAGACTGTAAGCTCCAATGGGGCAGGGACTGATGTGAGTGTGTTCTCTGTACAGCACTGCGGAATTAGTGGCACTCTATAAATAGACGATAATACCTCAATATAAAAAGCTTTTTCATTCTTGTTTTTACTTCTTTTTTTAATCCAAAACTAAAGGGAATATTAAAAATTTGTGCATGGTGGAGTCCATTCAGTTTGTGTGAGTTTTAAATTATATGTGTTCAAATTAAGGTGTTTAACAAAGTCTAGTGGCTAATTATATCTCCCAAGCTAAATAATAATTAATCAATGTAAATACTATAGAGCACTATGTTCATCTCCTAAGGGCAACCCCATTTGTAATATTCTACCCCACACATGTATAGGTTGGCAATACTAGGGGCAAATATAGTGCCCATGGTCGTTCCCAGTGTCTTTAAATAAAAAGTTTTGTCAACAATAAAATAATTGTGTGTAAGTATAAACAAAATAAAGTCAAGAAGAAAATCACATTGCCCATCCAAGAACCCACTATCCCATATTACAAACAGTATCAAAGCCTACTTGACGACAAATATGGGTATATAATGCTTCATCATCAAGCAAAAAGAATCCAGAAGTAGTATATTACTGTATATTTCCAATAATATTCAATATGTGCTTAATGTCATAGATTCAGATTATCAGAAAGGCAACATGACCTTAGCAAAAACTCATACACGTAAAATGACAGGTTAGAAGATTAGGGACCTATAATGATATCATTGGATGACCTTGAAGAGGGTTCAATGTTTTATGAAAGTGACAGATAATGGGAGTGACAGGATACTTAATAACCAAAAGTGGTATTCTTCTTTGGATATCGCACTCTTGGTCAATGCAACCTCTAAAACATTTTTCAACATCACTTGTTGAAATTTCTTTGTGGGATCAAAAGACGGACATTGATAGAAATCCCTATCTTCCTATTGTTTCATAGCCTCTTTGATGTAATCATCCCTATTTAATATCTGGCCAGAAGGACAAACAGTCTTTATATAAAAAAGTAAAAAACTAATACAAATAGCAAGAAATACTGTTGAGTCTTCAATTTCCTCCTTATTCAGAACCTGTTTTATTCATCATTACCCCGCCATCCTGTTTTTCATAGCAAAATGAAATTTATCTAACAATTTGAGTATGTTCTACCGATTTGTCCATGGTCTGGGCGGAGTAAGGCTGTAATCTGTGATTACTGAAGTGTGGCCTAAAGCGCCAATTTACAGTGTGACCCAAAATGGGCCATTGGTTTTTTAGAGTTCTAGATCATTTAATGGGTCTTTCAGCAGATGCCTCATTATCCAAGACTTCGTTATCCATGGCTTGAATGGATAAATAACTTGCCTAGTACAACAAGAAAAAAGCTAAAAAAATATATATAATATAAAACTTTTATTCTGATACACCTGAACTGTGACACTGTTGCAATTTATTTTTTTATAAATGGTTCCCCTACCCTCTCATTTATTAATGTGAACTATGCTTAGTCATCAAAAGCAAATAAGACAGAACAAGGCCTCCAAGGTTAGGTGGGGGCTCATATGGTCCACAGGGTTCTTTGAGCTCTCATTACGGCACAAATGAAGCTATCTTGCTCAGAGACAATAATTGATGGGTTAACAAGGATGGGTTGAAGACTGTAAGTTGGGACTTTCCAGGTAGTCCTTAGGTCACCTAGCTAATAGCAGAAAGATTAGGAACAGGATCATTTATATATGCATATTTCAGTATATGATTTATTCAGATTATAGCATGCAGTTTTAAAATAACAGTATCACTAATTACAGTAGTCTTATGAAAGATAATATCTGTGTAATTCTGTGTGGTTTGCAAGAAGCGTCTTTCTATTTCATTACACGGGTCTAATTTTCATCTCAGACTGTTTGTAGGAGTAATTATAGCCCTTGCCAGAGAGCCAGTCAATGCCATCGGCAAAGGTGTCGTGGTGACCGGGAAGATACAGTCCGTTCAGGTTTGACTGATGACACTTGCTGTACCACCAGGCTCCCTTGTACGCCTGGGCACAGTTACTTGGGTCTTCATCGTTGTCCTGGTCTACGGTGGAGAACTTCATCCCGTTGTGATATGCCAGAGAATCTCCTAAACAAGAATTCCATAAGGGTTATTTACAAATTGTGCAATGTGTTGTCCTTGCAGCATAACTGGTGTTTGGGTCTATTTCTATGTCAATACTCCTGTTCAGAAACACATTTGCTGTTGCAAAAGAACGTCATACAAAGGCCGATAGATGTCATCTTCTGACCACATTTTCTAACATGCCTGATAGTTATCCTAACAGTCGTTATAGAATCAATATCAGCATTGTAGTTGTCTTGTGGCCACACAAGTGGAGATACAGAGCCAATTTCTCAATTTAGCCTTGACGTTGCAGTTTGTTTGGCCCATTTTTAATTAATCCATTGTAGACTATATTTCATTGTGCACCAACCTCTAACTTACAGTTCCAGCCGCAGCAAAACATTAATGTTAGTGAAAAGGGAGGAAGCATCTGGTAGAGACCGTAATGTACAATGTGCTTACATACTATACATACTCTGCATGTAGAGATTTGGACGAACAATTTTGTATTTTAGACCAAGGTGGCCCAATTTGTTGCTTGATTGGCCCAAAACAAACCTGCATCCCAAATAACCTGATTGATTCTGTGATAATCAGGGGTTGAGGACTTATGACTGACTTATGGACTTCATTTTCTTGTGTGGGCTACTACACTAATTGGGCCCCTTGTACTACAATCATTCAACTGCAGTACAAAGCATCAAGAAGTGTCCAGATTCTAGAGCACACAGGAAGATCTGGCTAAATGGGCCTAGACCCATGAGATGGATGGTTTAATTGTACAGAGCTGGTTGTTCAATAACCCAGCCATTGATTAAACACACACACAAACAGGTTGTCATTGAAAAAACGTTACAAAAACAATGACACCGACAACCAAATCATTGATTTTAATCACCTTCATCATCTTCTCCACCGATTCTGAGGGGAGAAGTGGCTGTTAAGGTAGGAGGGGAGCTACAACACTATTGTTCCTTACCTGCATCACCACTCTCAAAAATTCCAATGATCAATTTGTATTTCTCTGATTCTCCCATAACTTTGAAATATTTGTATTTAGCAAAATATTTTACAGTATCAAAGCCTTGTAGATCAACACGTAGCTCCCATGTTCCTGCAAAGAGAGTAGAAACAATCATTTCCCCAAAAAATTATGATCAGATCTAAAAGGAAAACGTTAACATGTATACATTTAATTTCACAAAGGGTGAGTTTGACAACATAATGTTCCTGCATCAGTGTGAACAGGAACCTCACATCACTATTTTGTGCTGTTGGGGGGACCTTGCTCCTTCCAATGTCTCACTCTCAGTCTGTAACATGGAGCGTGTGTGTGTTTATTTTCTATTACATAAGTGTGTGAAATGACAGGTTCCAGTTGGCTGGCTACAAGTGACAGCATGCTCTGGCACCTACTGCCATGCTGGCACTTGAAGCTCACCAAGAACCAGCATGGCCAAGCAGTCAATAGCTGCTTCGGCTTGCTCAGACTTGTAGTTCCAAACACTTAACTAATGTTTTTCTGACTTTTACTCATTACCCCCATCAACCCAGAGGGAACGGAAAGAGCTCTAGTGCTATTCAATATGGGGCTGGTTTCTCTAGGGAGTGAAGCAGAGGTGGCTCAACGCACTAACCAGGCGGCCGCCCAGGGGTACAGCATGCTAGTGGTGCCAGCATTAGGATTTCCTGAGTCTGGATCACATCAGAGCAAATATGGCAATAGTACTCACTGCGGATATGACAGCTGCATATCCTAGTAACACACCCCCTTCCTCCTCATTGGTGGACAGAGGGGAAGGATGTCTGTAATAATTTAAAAAGCAGGGACGCGGTGTCTGCCACTTCTCTTAAATGTCCTAGTAGAAGCTGCAGATAGAGGAGTCCCTGCACCTGATTACATCATGATGCAGTTCCCAGTCACTGATAGGCTGGGACTGCTGAACTGCAGTGATGAGGTCACCACATCATCGTGATCCTAGCAGTGGGGAATGAAAAGGGATGAATGACAGCAGTGGCGGGTGTTAAAAAGGAAAGTTGGGGTAGGGGTTTCCCGGATTTGAAAATTTACTATTGGGCGGCTCATCTGAGCCAGATCGTAGCCTCCTTTGCCCCCCCCCCCCCGCGGCACTGTCGTGGGTTGACATCGAATCCGATTATCTTAATTTTCCAATTTTGTCCTGTATATGGGGTCTCACAAAACAAACTAGATCTCCCCTCACTTCCCAATGCCCTACCCTCCTATTCTCAGCTGCAATATGGGAGACCTGCCGACCCCATCTCAAGATACCAGTGTCCTCTCTTACTGTCCTACCTCTTTGGGGTAACCCTGCCTTCTCTCCTGGGCTCTCCTCCACCTTCTATGGTCCCTGGGTCACTGCGGGAATTTGATTTGTTGGAGACCTACTATCTCAGGGGGCCTTTATCTCCTGGGATGGCCTACGCTCTAAATATCCAAGTCTCCATCCTAAATTCTACGAGTATTTCCAATTACGACACTTTGTGGGCTCTCTCCTCTCCCCCCTCTTAGGTCTCCCTTTGAATCTCTATGTCTCTCCTCACCCTTGGGTAGGGGCATCATCTCCTCTATCTACAGCCTGATTCACAATGTACTCCTGCCCCCGGGGGGTAGGCATGAGAGGGAGTGGGAGAGAGATCTGCCCCCCCCTGAGGATCTGCCCCCCCTTATTGGGAAACCATAAGGAACCAAGTTGCCACCAGCTCTATTTCCACTTTGGTGAAGGAGAACGCATATAAAATATACTATAGATGGTCCTATACACCTGATAAACTCACTAAAATGTTCCCCTCTAGCTCTCCATTATGTTGGCGGGGTTGTGGCCAGACGGGCTCATTTTTACATATTTGGTGGTCCTGTCCTAAAATATCCTCCTTTTGGGATCGGGTTAGGACCCTCCTCTCCTCCCTCCTCCCATGCCCCGTCCGGAAAGACCCATGCATGGTCTTTTCTTCTCTGTTACCCTCTGATTGAGGATGATAGAGAGTCTGCAAAATTGGCCTCCCATGTCCTGGCTGCTGTGCGATGCCTAGTAGCTAAGTCTTGGAAACAAGCTGAACCCCCCACTATGGCGGCCCTGCGATCTTATATCTGGCTCATTGCCCGGATGGAAAAGATTACATGGGTGGAAGTTGACGAATCAGGATGTTGAATTAAAGGTCAGGGGTGGGGGGGGATTGATGAATAACCGGGGTCAAGAGATTATAAGAGCACTGTCAAACCGTTGAAAATAAAAATAAATAAAGTTACATGGTGAGATTTATTTCATGTTAGAAAAATAAATTAATTTTTTTTGCAATGGTTTGGCAGCTGGATTGGCACATACATCCCTGTATCTAAACCCCCCTCCCCCCATCTGCTTTATACAATGTCCGAGAAGTTTGGCGGGTGAAGGGTAACCAGCCCAAGCTATATATATGCGCTGGTACTGGTTATACATTGTGGGGGGGTTTTATTTATTGATTTATCCTTTCAAGCTTTAAACACCAGTCGTCATCAAGGCACAGTGGCCTAGTGGTTAGCACTTCTGCCTCACAGCACCAGTGAGTCCAGTGGTCTCTCTATACATCCCAGTTTTGCTGCCACCAAGAAGAGTTGTAATACCTGAAAAAAAACAGCCAGAATGTCCTAGTGTCATCATAAGTTATAGAAGACATAAATGAAGGTCAAGTAGGCATGATTTTAGGAGATGGCAGCTCTATAGCATGTTGTTGGACAGCAGTGGTTAGCTTCTCTGACTCACAGCCCTGGGTCGTGAGTTCGATTCCCAACCATGGCCTTATCTGTGTGGAGCTTGTATGTTCTCCCTGTGTATGCGTGGGTTTCCTTCCACACTCTAAAAACATACTGGTAGGTTAATTGGCTACTATCAAAATTGACCCTAGTCTCTCTCTCTCCCTACCTGCCTGTATGTATGCTAGGGAATTTAGACTGTAAGATCCAATGGGGCAGGGACTGATGTGAATGAGTTCTCTATATAGCGCTGTGGAATTAGTGGCGCTATATAAATAACTGACAATGATGAAGGTTAAGACTGTTGTATCTTTACTTAAGCTTTAAGGGCATCTTTATGTTGCTCATCTTGATGCGTTTGCCGACTTGTATAATATTTCAAGTCATGCATAGGTTAAGATCTGCGCAACCTAAATACATGCTGCAGTTTTCCGACCATACTTTTCCGTTTATGACCAGGCCACAAAATTGTAGCCTACTCTAAGTCAACCCATTTATCCCCGGATCTTTACACTTCTCGAAACAGCCCGTACCATGGCAACTTACCTCATCTCTACTCCAGTGACAATTTCTTTGGTCAATTTTCAGAGAAATTTAACATAAACCATTTTCATTTAATTTTATGGAGTGGAGTTTTGCTTAAGTTTTGTATACATAACATGGCAGGCCACATAAATCAAGGTGCATGGGAAAGCAGGTGAGAGGTGAAGGACGAGTCCAGATCATATGAAGTGATCATTACCTATTGATGTTAAATTGTAAAGATTGTCATTCCCCAGCCAGAACTCAGACAGGTAGCTGCCAAACCCCATCTTATAGGACTTCCAGTCACGCAAGAAATCAACGGAACCATCGTAACGTCTCTGAAACACCTATATTAAGAAAAAGAGAGAGGAAACAAGGACCAAAGCTAGACAGTCATTTGTCAGGGTTCAATCCCAAGGATTCTGCTTTACTAGCTCTCATCACTGAGCTACCCTGGGGAGCTGATCTTGGAGTTTTATGTACAAACTTACTATGTTCCATTTCAAGCCATAGGAATTAACCTATTTTCCCTCTGATGAAATTACATAGTAATGAAACGCGTTAGTGTTCATGGATGTTTAGTATTGTGACCTTTCATCCATTCACGCTATTTTCAAACTGTTTTAGGCTTTGTGGACTACTAATATCAGCGTATTGCAGCCCTATTGAACTTAAAATTATCGATGGTGATTGCAAAAGTGCTGCCTAAATTGCCAACGAACTGACTTTTGGAAAGCCGGCCTTATCGCTCCAGTGCTCTGAATTCAAACGCCAATTTCACTGCTGACGTGTTGTGCACTCTGGCGGCAGCAGCGTCAGGTGAGCCTGGCTGGCGGTTGCATCCTGGCTAATGTGAGCTACATGTGCACCCGCTATAAACTATATAATCTGCAGTCAAGGATACAGGGTTGTCTGGATGGTATTGCTGGATATGATGATCGAGCATTATCAGTGAGTACTTGTGCATATTTGATGGAGGTAAAATTTTACCAGAGACCATTGCACTTAGTTTGATTTATCGGAACTGTGTCTTTTGCCCGTGGAGTATTAGGACTGATAGCTCAGCTAGTAACATAATAATTTGAAGTTCATAACATCTATACCGCATAACCTTTTTTTTTCGACACTTCTGATTGGATTCGTCACAGTTTACATGGGTGGAGTTCTAACCACTTGTTAATCATTGGCCAATTTCTCTCGCTACTTTTTTTGACAACTGTCTGAAATGGACTTTATATTGTAGCGATAAGAGGAGATTGTATTTATTTTATTCCATTAGCTATTTTATGGCTTTGTAGCCACAGTGCACTGTGCTATTATAGCTTCTCATGAATTGTGCTTTTCCAATAGTTGTAGGCACACATATATGCTTGTTATTGTGTTTCGGTTGGCTATATTAGAGGTCTACCAACATCTTTTTTTATACATTTATTGTGTGCATTTATTATCATACAAACCTATCAGTATGTTTTAAGTGATTAATAAATATATTTTATGGTGATTTGTGACAGTTTTATATTATTCAGCATGTAATTTATAGTCACTATTCTACTCTCAGCTAGCCATATAGGTTATTAGCGCTGCAATTTATTTGGATTTTTGTGATGCTTCTTTTACAGGTGGTTTGCAACCTCCTTGTATATTGAAGCCATCTGACTCTTTGGCTAGACAAGAGAAGTGCTTATATTTATTTTTTTAGGGCGCCATTATCACAGGATTTTTTTCTTTTTTTGAAGTAGGAATTAACCTAGGCTGCCTTGTAGACAATACAGACATATATACATCTCTGCTGGCTTGAGACTAAGGAGTGTGTTTCTCTTTGTGCATACATTTTTAATACGTCAACTACTGTGTGTATATAGTTTATACGACTTATTAAGTCTATTGGTTAAGTAGCTACATCTGTCCACCTTTAAATACCTGGGGGTAAATGTATCAAACTGAGAGTTTTCTAGCGGGTTTGAGAAACCAATCAGATTCTAGCTATCATTTATTTAGTGCATTTTACAAAATGATAGCTAGAATCTGATTGGTTGCTACAGGCAACATCTCCTCTTTTCAAACCCGCCAGAAAACTCTCAGCTTGATACATTTATCCCCTGGAGACATTTAAAAAATAAGCTTGCTAAGCCTTCCCTAACTTGACTGTCTGTCAGCGAACATTTTACCAAATTATCTATGTTATTGATATTATATAAAAAAAAAATAGAAAAGTTACACAGATGGAAATGAGGAGGCTTCTACACTGACATTGCTCATTCATTTAGCAGTCAGGCTGAATGACCTAATAGCAAGTGGCCCTCATGCTCAAGGTGGTTGTCCATCATCTCCTTCAGCATCAACCAGATGACCACATTTAACTTTCAAAATTCTCCCAGCTATCAGTATTACACCATTACTGGTACCACCAATGTGAGTAACTCCTGAAGCTTCCAAGATCCAGCTGTGGAGTTATATTAGTGGGTAGGTTTATTGGAGAAATGTTACATTTATTTAATGTTTAATGTGATACCAACAATTGTATTGGTATAATAACAATTATGAGTGTCATCTGTAACCTAAAATTATGTGGTAAGCAGTATTGTGCTGTTGGGTAATGAGGTTTTTTTTAAGACCTAGAAACTCCCTGAAGGCATGAATTTGTATCAAATGCAGAGATTTCTGCAGACAGACTTACAATCCAGCCACCTTCATCAGTGTGCATGTCACACAGGACTCTCAGTGGGGTCTTCCCATCCGGGTATATTGTGTACCAGTCACTGAGAAGCACTCCACGATCCCGCAGCTCCTTACAGTTCCTGGCAGCTGAGAGATAGGGAGCAGAATATTACAGTGAATAAATAATGTAAATCAGACTATGAGTTTCATGCCTGTCAAAGCTCCTGACAGACTAAATACGATGGAAGGCATTTGAGCTTCCCTAGTCCTAAATGTTGTATGCCTTCCCAGTACCTTCATACACTTTGCATCTAGGATTTATGACCTCTCTTATGGTAGACAATTATTGGTAATACAGGACAGCAGAAGAAGCTCTGACATTGTTTTGGCTTGGACTTATATGGTTAGAGTCTGAAATGAAAAAACGGGACATACCTGTAGTTTTCTGAATTCATAAAATACACCCTTCTACTCTCTTCTAAATCCCAAATAATGTCAGTTATATGCAGCAATTCCAACTTTGTCTATCTAAAAATGATTAAACCCTTTAAAATTATACTTCACACACTTTTAACCCAAAACTGCCACCACCAACATTTATTTCAACGCTCCCTCTTTGAAGAAGTCACAGCTTATTTACTTTAACTTAAAATACCATCACAACTTATATCTCCCTACAATTCCACTTAGTTGAACCAGACTTATCGCTAACCAAACAATCCCCTCTATTTCAGCTGCGGTTTAATAAATGACCAAGCTTAACTAGCCCTTGAATTTGTTAAGAATACAAAGACAGAACGTTATTAAATGGGATTTAATATGGCAAATTAGCAACAATAATATGATGGCATACAGTAATATTATGTAAAATAGTAAAAAATACAGAAATAGAAAAAATATATGCAATTTCCTATCTGTTGCGGGGAGACTCAGATACATGGACCTATTCCCCAATACAGTTGACCTCCAGGAATATGACATTTTTTCATAATATACTGTGACTTTTTAAAGCATGCTCCTTCAGCCCCAGCTTTCCTTCCTGTGAGGTCACTTAAAAAGGCAGGATATATGCTAAAAAGTGGGAAATTTACACCTGGGTGTGAATCACAATCTCTGCAGGAATAGCAAGAAATCCTTATACAGACCATAAGTTTCCAAAGACTCATAATAATACATGTAATAAACAGTAAAAAGTATAAAGTTATCTATGTTTAGACATTAAACATTTTTTATATACCTATTCACCCTGATTGTAAAAATATACAGCAAACATCTTGAATATAAGTTATGACCAAAGTTGCTTTGATGTGTTTTTTTCAGTATATGTAATCATGAGGGGCCTGATTCATTAAGAATCTTAACTTGAGAAACTTCTTATTTCAGTCTTCTGGACAAAACCATGTTACAATGCAAGGGGTGCAAATTAGTATTCTGTTTTGCACATAAGTTAAATACTGACTGTTTTTTCATGTAGCACACAAATATCAACCTTAAATTTCAGTGTACAAAGAAGCTATCAAAAATTGTATTGCAGTAAATAGTCAACTGTATATTTGATATTTTATTTTAGTCCTTCCTGGCTATGTCATACTTCATGACAAAATGTATAACTGGTACTGTCACACATTGGTATTTAGTTGCCAAAGGATTTAAGGGTACAGGATTAAACAAGGCCAGGGAGCAAGAAATTAGTATATGACGGGTAAAGTATTTGTAGTTACCAAATCAGGTCAGGTATCAATCAAAACAGGTACAAATCAGCTTCGGGAAGAGTAACCAAAATAGGCGATGGTCAAGGTCGAGGGCAGATCAAGATCATGCAAGGTCTATACAGGTAGACATTGGTACACAGGAAAACACAACAATTCTCTTAGTCAGACCACCAAAGTAAATCGACCTATAATGGGCCATGAGTAATATCTTGGCAAATACATGTACAGTATACACATGTAGATGTTACCTCTTGGAATAAGATACACATGTCCCTAAGGGGTGCTGACCATGCAGGTATTATGTTTTGTCTATGCCAGCATTGAGAATTATTTGTCCTTTTAAGCAATAGTTAGTCACAGCATGCACTGAAGCAGCCAACAGGGCAGTATCTAAAAATCGGTCAAACCAATGACTTCAGAAACTTTTTGGCATACAACATTTCCTTACAGAAGACTACAACTTAAATAGTAAATATAAACTTAAGTTTACTAAGACTAATTCAAAATTAATTTATAATCACAGAAATAGATGTTTGAGGAAAACTCACCGTACAAAGATTCGGGAAAGGCCGGGTCTCCCTTATCCCCTGCAGACATAAAATATGCAGACAGTGATAAATAGCCTGAAGATGAAGGTGACAGCATTTCACAAGCAGTAGTGGGTATTAAATTTAAATAGTGAACATTGACAAACATTTCCTGGTAACTGTAGTGGGTACTGAAATAAATAAAAATAATAATTCATGTCAAACATTTACTTTAAATATTAGACTAAAAGAAAGGTAGTCATTGGTTACATGTGATTGAATAAAATCTATAATCCTTATCTCCATGTAATAAACAACAATGTTCTAATAATAATATTATTATCATTATTATTATTTATAAAGCCCTGGCATATTTCACAACGCTTTAAAATATAGGCATTAAACAAAGAAACATTAGAAATACAAGCAAACAAGGAAATACAGTAAGGTAAATGGAGCCAGGGACTTGCTTACAATCTGCAACATCAAAATGTGTTACATCACAATTTACCTTTTTGTCCTTGTCGCCCTGGAATACCCGGATCTCCTGCATTAAAATAACATATAACAACGATCAGTAGTTATTGCACTATACAAATACCAGTGTTTATACTGTTGTACATCACACTCATTACTGAGCCACTCCCCTGGTCTATCTATTTTATTTTATATTCGTTTTGTCCATTCATAGGAAATCTCATGTACAGTCAGATACAAGAATATGATGACTGTACCCGCTCTATGGAATTCTCTCCCTCGCACAATAAGACTCTCCTCTGGTCTACAAACTTTCAAGCGTTCTCTGAAAACCCACCTCTTAAGACAAGCTTATAATATTCCTCAACCACCCTCTTAACCTCACTACATTACCCTATTACCACCCGTTACACAATATCGCATAAGACAACTACCCCCTGACCAACATTGTTGTGTGACAGGATCATTTAGCTTATGAGTCACTTTTACCTTTGCAGTATAGCTGGGCCGAAATGCAAAATGTAGACTTAACCTCAAGTATCAAACTCCCATTGTCCCATAGATTGTAGGCTTGCGAGCAGGGTCTTCTCACCTCTTTGTCTGTTCTACCCAGTTTGTTTATTAGTTTACTATGTTTGTCCCCAATTGTAAAACGCTACGGAATATGTTGGTGCTATATAAATAAATGATGATGATGATGTAGGACCAGTAAAAAGGGGATATTACTAGTAATGTAAGGCATCTGGGTCTGGCAATGAGAATAATAGTACAGTGTGTACAGGTACAATTCTTATCCAGGACCACATTACAATGGAATAAACTTGAGGACATGTCTACTTTTGAACTATGATATTGGTGATGATGACTTTGAATTCTGGGAACATCTCTACACTAGATTTAATGTTGCTCATAAAGTGTAACTAAAAAGACATATGTAGAACGTAGATTTGCAGGTGCACAAACATGCAACTCTTTGTTTGTGCTCTAAGTCAGCCGCAGATGCACACAGCCAAGGGCTAGGTTTTCCGCTGGTGCATCTACTTGGTTACCGCAGTGCCCTACAGGTAGTAGCAGGCCGGAAAGTTTGAGTTATGTCCCGCTCACAGCTGTGACTGGGCGCCGCGCGGCACTGATACTAGTGTGTACGGCAATGCGAGTGTCTGGAGGGGAAGAGAGTAGTGTAAGGGGCATCCTAGTGCAAGCACTAGGCACATACCCTGTGGGTGCCCCCATCATAACATGCCAACACCCCCTTTTCCAGTTTGTCCAGGGAGGTGCGAAGTTGGGGGACCTGTGTTTGTCTGAGATCCATACTAGCTGTGTTCAAACTGAATAGTGCAAGGAGTAAAGTGAGCTTGGGCTGAGATGCTGTAATGTTTTGCAAATATTCTGTTTATTGCAAAATATTTCAAGTATAAGCTGTAAATGTAATATACAATCCAGAGTGCTCAGTAAAACAAGATGAGTGTTTC
Organism: Mixophyes fleayi; assembly: GCF_038048845.1. NCBI lineage: Eukaryota > Metazoa > Chordata > Amphibia > Anura > Limnodynastidae > Mixophyes > Mixophyes fleayi. The sequence continues at coordinate 126,035,634 of NC_134410.1, read as the reverse complement.
ACAGGATTGTCAAGAGCGACAAGGAGCGCATGTACAAAAGAGGGCAAATATTTCAGCACCAGCTTAGCGCCTATTGAAGTTATAATGCGCTACTGACAGACATATTCCATGTGTTAACGTCACTGCATTTTACAGGTGATCACAAATTGTCACTGACCTTTATTCCCAGGTGGCCCAGCCGGTCCTCTGCCGCCCAGAGGTCCTGAAAATATTACATAACACGCATATACAATAATAATAGATAACGCATTAATAATACATAACATAGGCATTGACTCACAATATCAGCGACCGTCTATGTGAATATATTATATCACGAGATACCAGTTACTTTACCTTTATTTTTAATAAGGTTTCCATAAACTAAAACATTGTATTTACACATTATAAGTAAGGTCGATACATGTTACCAAAATATAGATTTGAATGTGAGAGTTTGCTGACTGTGTAAATTGTATTTCAAAGAGAAGTTTAAAAAATATCCCGGCACAAGCTATTATTTAATGCTATATCTCTACCCAACAAATAGTAACAAACCGCAGGATTACTACGCCTGTGAATACCACCGTTTTGGAGATACACTGAGACACCCAGGACAATTGTTTCTCCAGGTCCCATAGCCTGGAGAAGTTTCAATAAAGGCTGCTCTCTGCTAGGTTGTCAAACGGAAGCTGATTGGATAAGTCATGGCTCTAATAACATCTTGGCCAATCTGAGACAGTTCTCTGAATTTTACTGTACCTGAATTATATATACTGTAAAAGATCATTCTGTCCTCGGTAAAACAGCCTAATTGCCACTTAAATTAATCAATATGCTGCTGTATCCCTATAGTAGAAGCATGAACTGGTAATACCGACCTCTCTCTCCTGGAAGTCCATGTTCTCCTTTATCACCTCGTACTCCCGGAATCCCAGGACATCCTTTAAGGATGGTCAACTGTTCTACGCCAGCTGGTAAGTAGAAAAAAAAAACAAACATAAATGTGAACTATAAAAATAAAACAATATATATCAGTTACAACTTTACAGATAATAACAGTCTGATATATTTGTACAATAAAATATTGTCTAGAGGTGTTTTTTTTATTTTGCAATTGCTCCTTTGTTTTCTTTCTTGCTATTATTCCCAGTTCATTTTCTTAAACAAAATTTTTCCACCTTTAGACTTTTTTGTCTAATTTATTGGCTTGCATATACCCTTCTGCAACTAGCTTTTTTCATTTTCCATGACATGTGGTTTCATCACATATTTCGATTCTAAACACTCTGATGGACAATGAGCCTATTTTACTTCTAAAGAAAATTATCTCCAACATTCTCAGGCAAATGTTTGTTCTATAGGTAGCTAAGGTGAAACCAGGTCTAGGAAGCACCAGAACAGCGACTCACCTGAGCAGGTGTTCTCGGCCTTACCGAGAGTGACCAGAGAGAAGACAATAAGCGACAAGGACAACATTACAGATACAGGGAGTATCATCCCTACGTCCTTTCCTATCTAATCCTGGTTTGTATGAAGAACACATTCACTATTTATAGGCTGATAAGAATTCTTTGAATAATTAATCTCTAGTATTAAATACATATTGTACAGATCATTACTCAACTTTCACAAATGTACACAATGCCTGGTAATTGAGACATACTGTATAAACCCAGGATATTTCTTATCATCCCACCCTGGGGTCAGCAAACACAAGTAGATGGCGGCTGCCAAATTTAAGATTTCATAATGACAAGATAATTGCTATGGGGATCGTAGGAGAACATAAGCTGGTTGCCTTAAAGGGAAACTTTCTATATGAAAATAAAATGTGGTATGCGGTTTTATTAATAGTGTCATGATTCTTTCTACTCTTGCTCAAGCTTGATTTCTCAGATAAGAGTGTCACCTTTACGTTTTTTATCAATTGTATCAATGCACATTATTACTATATAAATAGTGATTTCTGATCCTATATGCTTATGAACGGTGAGTTCTAATGTGTAGCATACGAAACAATGCACGTCTAGGATTCTGGATATAGACTGGTGCTTTATATGGTTACAGAATCCCTTGATGGCTGCTAATATCTATATATAATAACCGTCCTAGAGATCAACAAAATATTATCTTTGTTTCAACTAACCCTGGACAGATACTTGTAAATAGAATGTACATGGAAGTCAAATCTGGAACTGAACACCCCTTCTAGAACTTCTACGGCTCTTAAGTGAACTCTGTTTCTGAAAATAATTTCATACACATATTACAATCCCTCTTCCTACTCCGGTTACTCCAGCCATCAGGGGTGAAGTCCTTAGGAGGCAAAACATGTCAGGTTTGAGAGCCACTTTGTCCTTGTACAGATTAAAGACAGCTTAAATGGAGATAGTTTGTAGAAGTTATTCATTATTATTTTGTGGTTTGCAAGAAGCTGTGCCCATGACCTTGGATATGGCAGACAGGAGATAAAACACCAGCCCCCTCGGGAGAATTCCTGTGAGAATGTAGTAAGGTCTGTGTAACAAAATCATGCACAAAAAGTGGTTAAGATGAAGATAAGACAGTTAGGGGCGTAGTTTGCTGAAGTACGTGATTTTGTGTAACCAGAGTGCTATAAGAATGTGAATGTGAATTTGTAAACAATAAAGTAGAGCTAATTGCACACACAGAACTTGCAGTGTCTTTTATTCTCTCCGGCTGATGAGCTCCTAAACTGGTAAACTGACGCTTACAGGTGAACTGAATGATTAGATCCAACAGGTTCCTCAGGTGAACATCAACCAGGTGTCCATGTCCACCCATGGGTGTCCATGTCCACCCATGAATGGATGCCAGTCCAAGGTAGATCTTTATTTACATCTTAAAAGATTAGTCCACTACCACCAACACATTTCACTTAGTTACATAAGCAGTAGTTTCAGCTGGCATATAAGCTGTCATTCTTGTAATGGGACTATCAGTCTTGCTCTCTCTCGTTTCTCTGCCTCTACACAGTTGTACTCAAACACATCCGGTAAGTGACTTCACCTACCTTCACTCTGGGATACTCTTGGGATTATTTCGGATGCAATCTCAAGTCTCCCTGGTGCTTCTCAGAGTGAGCCCCCATGCTCACACCACTTAGCTCACAGGGCAGGTTTTCAACCTTCTGCCATGACTCCATACTCTCTGAGGCATCTCTGGCCTCTCTTTGTGTTTCTGAACCTCCCTTTGAGAGCTCAGACATCTCAACTTTGAGAACTCAGACACTCAGGCATCAACAGCATCTCAATTGCCTGGTCTCAAGCTCACACGATAGTTGGGTTATCTCGACATCACTTAACTGGTTAGGGTTAAAGGGGCATCAGACACCGACTACAACTATCATGACTCGAAATCATAAACCTTTGGCCGGAAGTTTAGTTTAGCTCAGAACTCCAAGTTACACCTATTAAACACTAGGGTTCCTGTGAACACACAAAACACACCACCCAAATGTAAGCTCACACGCCACTAGGTGTGTTACACTGGTAAGGAGATGGTCTTTTCTTTAAGCATAGGGATGGATCTTCTTAAAGATATTACTGGCAGCAGCTGGGCTTAATGCTAAAAAATATATATATATCGCGTTCTTTCAGTGTTGGGGTAGATATATAGGAAGAACTGAGGGAAAGATTTAGGCCCTGACCTGAGGGGCAAGCTATAATCTTTGAGCTATATTTTAAATCAGGTGTTTTTTTTGTAATTATGCATTGAAAAGAGACATAAGTCTTGACAGTGGGGCTTTTTTTTATCGACTAAGCCTTTAAACGAGCCAGGGCAAGACCTTAAAATTGGATTTTCCTAGAGCAAGCTTCCACGGGGTAGGAAAAAAATGTCTGGGATTAGTTAAGTGATCACAAACAGTAATCTGTAATAGTACCCCATGCATGAAGAAAGGATCATCCAGTCCCTTGACTTAATTCATGACACAGGATGTGTCTGAGGACTCAGGCGGGTGACCAGGCAATGCCAGTCCCTCGAGTGTCACCATGATTGGAAAAAGCTCAACCAATGGGGGGCTGGTATTTTAGCTGGATAAAAATATGGGTCAATTAGCTAATCCCTTGTAAAATGTAGTATTGATACGGTTGCGGCTTCATCGCTCGGGGGGATTTCTGTTTCCTTACAGACTGTAAATTAGATCCACTATACAGCTTACAAGGGTTACGGTGGCATAGGTCAGTGGGATATATGCTACCATATAGACCCCAATCTTAATATTGTTTTCAGAAATGATAGATAGATAGATAGATAGATAGAAAGTTTCAGAAAGGGAAAGCAGATCCCACTGGCCAAAGGCCACCCCTGGGGGTCCCAGATCCCTCCCTAATATTACTTTATGCCTATTCAGTCTTCTCTGTCCCTAAAGTCCAACTGTTGTTATAGAGTTAATTTCTTCAAATAATTTAATCCACGTCGATCATCACAAATTGTGTCACCCTAGATGGTGACCTTTTCCTTTCCTTCAATCCGTCCCTGCCCAAACTGGTTGTAAATTATACAGTTTACACAAGTGAAAATAAAAAGTTTATTGTTGATTTAGTGAGGAAATGTTATATTGCAAGATATAAAGTTACCGATATTTCAACAGTGGGAAATCAGAATGGATGTTTCAAATTCCATTGAGATGTCATAAGTGAGGAATGCAACATGAATTTTTACCTTGGCCGGTACTATTAGCACACACCATAATACCTAGTATGTTGTAGTGTCATTAAACAGTAAACATCACTCAGTATAAAGGATGAGACAAACGTGTGTTTCAGGTCAGCCATGAAGTACTTTACTCATGTCAATGAGGTTAACTTGTCTAAAAATTAATGTGAAGACGGTGAAGTTTAAGGTTAATGCATACCCCTCCATTATTTTGAATGCCCCCCCATGTTTAAGTTTATGGATGTAATTTATGAATAAAATAATGTATCATTTTTTTAATGTACTTATTTTTCTGTTATGACCCTACTTATTCTGCCATTTAATTATCTGTGTATACATGTTACATAAAACTTGTGGGTTTGTTATCGAAGACAGAAATGTGTATTTTGGTAAAAGTAAACAACCCACCTCATAATTCTGCCTATTAATGCATATGGACCCCCATACCTTTACCCCCTTAATTAATTTGAACCTTTTCCCTCAAGACCCGTCCTCTGGGCACCAAGCGGCTTCTCCGGTTGTGGCAAGTCTCTGAAAGCTACCCCAGCCAAGCGGTTCTCTTCTGAGAGCAACCAGCACTGAGGAGTACTAACAATGATGAAACAGGCTGTTTGTAGTTGTGCTTTCTGCGTTTCCACAAGTCAATGACATCATCTTCATTATTTATCTATGTCTTGTATTTATTTTTTAAATCGAAAATGTTATTATTATTATTTCACAGTAAGAGGGCTATTTGTAGTAAAACATGTAAACGATAATATGAGGGATCTAAATCAAGTTATAGCAATGTAAGTTAAGGCGGAAAGAGGTGGGAGGGGAGAGTGGGGGGGGGGGGTTGTTCATCAGTTATTGCATGCCAGGGGAAGTAGAGACCACACAGGTAGGGAAGTTGCCAGAGTTATGTCGCGAGATGTGGGAAAACCGGTAGGTCCATGGTGAAGAGGCTTAAGAGAAGAGACGCGGGGGAAGGGGAGTTCTGTACACTTCCATAACCTAGCTATCAGACACCTGGTCCGAGCAGCGAATACTAAGGTAGGGAGGCATTTAATCAAGGCCATCCTGGAGATGGATGGTAAACACCACATACCCGACAGATCTGGCAGAGAGAGATAAGCAGCTTCGATATTGGGAGGCTGAAGGAGCATAAGAGGACACCACTGAAGTAGCCTTTGTTGGTTTTTTAAGTAGCGCCAGTAGAACTCGGGGGACCTGCCCCTCTAAAAATATTTGGTCATGTGTCTGTGCATAGAATATAATTCAGAGAGAGGTATCTTTATAGGGAGTGTCTGGAACAGGTAAAGGAGTTGGGGAGCTTTGTCATTTTCACGGCGATGATCCTGCCCAGCCAAGAGATAATGAAGGACCTCCAGGAAAAAATATCGGATCTAAGCTTGAGGAAAAGACCTGGATAATTTTCCAAATATAGGGACTCGTGGGAGGTGGGGATGTAGATCCCCAAATACTTTCGTTTTTCTTTTGCCAGTGAAAGTGGAAGTGAGAGGTGAGTGTATGGCAATCCCGGGAGGGAAGGTTAAGAAGCAGAGCCTCAGATTTTGTTATATTAATTTAATATCTAGGTAAGTTGTCATATCTAGTCAAAAGTTTAAATAAGCTGGGCAGGGAGCTTAGCGGTTGCTGAAGGGTAAGAAGCACATTATCATCAAAAAGAGAGAGCTTTCTCTCCAGTGCCCCCGTCTTCACACCTTTTATATCTGGGGAGGCTCCAATAGTGACTCCCAGGGATTCAATGATCAGGGTGAAAAATCAGAGTGGAGAGAGGACATCCCTGGCGTGTGCTGTTAGTGATTGAAATAGGTTCTGAAGGAGAGTCATTGACCATGACTTTGGTGGAGGGGAGGGAGTATAAGGCCTGTATACCCAACAGGAAATCTCCAGACAGGCCAAAGTTCTGTAAGGGTATGGGTCATAAATTGCCAGGAGATCCTGTTGAAGGCCATTTCAGCATCAAGGGATAAAATATTCTAGGAAGTTTTCCTAGTGTTACGTATATGGATAAGGTCAATGGTTCTCCTTGTATTTTTATGTTTTTATATTATTTTATATAGCACCACCAATTCCGTAAAACACACACACACACACGGGTTAATTTTGTAAGCAGCCAATTAACCAACCAGTAAGTTTTTGGAGTTTTGGAGGAAACCCACGCAAACATGGGGAGAACATACAATCACCACACAGATAAAGCCATGGTCAGGAATCGAACTCATGACCCAGGGCTGTGAGTCACAGGAGCTAACCTCTGTGCCACCTTGCTGTCTACGTACTGTAGAGCTGCCATCTCCTAAAATCATGCCTACTTGACCTTCATTCATGTCTTCTATAACTGATGATGACACTGGGATATCCCAGCTGCTTTTATTCAGGTGTTACAACTGTTCTTGGTGGCAGCAAAACTGGGATGTATAGACAGACCCCTGGACTAAATAAAACATTCAATGAAATTAAAACAATTTACAAAACAAAAAGCATAAATTGAAGATTAAAGATTCAAAACAGAAACCATATGATAATCAATAATCATTAGAAGGACATGAGAAACAATTGGTAGCTCTAAAGAACAAAACGTTTCAGGAACCAGTAGGAGTATAAGTACGTTTAAGTTCAGTCATATAATAGGGGAAAAAGAAGGATATGGTCAACAGTCAAAAGGAGTCTTATTCAGGAAAGAAGATATTTTTATGAGATAGATGAGGGAACCCACGAGATACCAGAAAGGGATCCACTGACCTCTAGAGATCCAGAAAGAGTTGTTTTCTAAAGTCCATGAACAGAAGCAATTCCAAGAACAAGATCATAGGAAAGAAACATTTTAACAGTGATCCCAAACAAGATTACAAACTAGGTGCAAGACTCTATGTTTTCTTCCTCCTCATCCTCTGTTTAGGAATTGAGTCAAGAACAGAAGAAAAAAAAGACTTCACATTCAAATCATTTCCATCGACTTGCTCCAGGTACCCAGAACAAAGACAGTTTAGAGGAAAGAGAGGAGGAAAGTAGTACGCAAGAAAGTTGAAAGAAAAATAATTAAGAACAAGGGCATATGTAATCTGTGCTAGTTAGCTCACTTTGCTAAATAAGCATTTTACAGAGACTTCCGAATCAAACCTAGCTAGCTCAACTGATTTGTGAGAACATATTTTAGGAAGAAATATTTTGCTTCTAAAAAAAATTTAATAAATTGGCTGAAGACCTTAACCCCTTTAACTTTGTGGGCCTTTGAAGAATTGTGGGAAAATAATAATAATAATAATAGAAGATAACTTGCTGCTCATTTTTAATGTGAATATTGATAGCAATAGAGAATTAAGAACAAATATGTTATAAAATTACTTTAGATAGAATTAAAGGTCTATGCCACCGGCAGAAAGGTAATTGATTAAATCTGTCCCATTCTGAAAAATTATCTCAAACAGAACTCCAATCTGATACTACAATAATTAGTAAATTTGTGGATAAGGAAGGTGGAGTCATCGTCCTCTAATAGATTAGAGAGGAGGATGGTTAGATGATTGGGTAATTCTATGTTTTATAAGGAAGTGGTAGTCATACAGATGTTGTCTAAAATATATTGAGGGACTTTTTTAAATGAGGCCAGGACTGACGGGTTCAAGAAAATAATGGACTTTTTATTTGTTCCACATCCCAGCAATCCAATTTATTTTTGCTTGCTAAAAAGTCACAAAATGTTAATTGTATCTCCTGGGCTTCCCATTATTTCAGGTTTGGGTTACCTCATGTTTAATTTGTCTTGTTATGTGGATTTATTTTTACAGCCTCAGGTAACCTCTCTGAGATCCCACTTTCATGACTCCACACATCTAACAAATTTGCTTAATTGAGTGGAATGACAGTTATGGATTTCAGCCTTCGCTGTGAACTATTATATCCTCACATCCCACACTCAAAAAGAAATAGATACAGTTCAGAAAGCATTATGCATTGTTGATGGGATCTCCATGACTCCAGAGGTTTCTCACAGAATCTATGGAATTTTATCACACAACTATTGTTTATTTGATAACACAATATTTACAGGTTATGGAACGGCCATGGGGACATGGTTCGACCCCGAGCTAAGCCATCCTCTATCTGGGTGACTCAGAATCCGCCTACATTTTCGGTGGCAAGATCGAGGCTGACCTGGTCCTCTATGGCCATTACATAGATGATTTAATTATTATTTGGAGGTGGTGGTGAGAGCCGTGCACAAGAATTTTTCACCTATTTGAACACTAAGCCATATAATTTAAATTTTAGTCACCAGTTTCACCGGTCCTCAACCTGTCCCTGTTAGCTATGGGTTCCTCTATTATGACCTCAACCTTTCGTAAGAAAGTAGATGCTAATCAGTTTCTACATTATGATAGTGCACTCTGTTAGAGTTGGAAAGATAAATGTGCGCTAAAAGGGCAGTTGATGCGCATTAGGTGCAATTGTTAATCGGATATATTATTCCTATTAGATTCATAGACAGGTGGTATCCACTGGAATTGCAAAAAAATTAAAAACAGAAAATTAAAAGATTGAAGAACAATGAGAATACCTCTACTACTGCTATTTCTGAGTATGCATTTATCTTGAAATGCAATAAATCTATGCAATTAAAAAAAAAATCTTAGGAGGAATTACCCCATCCTGAATCAGGTTTAATCTTTGAAAGAGTTGTTGCCTAATGATCCGGTGGTTATTTTCAAAAAAAGGAGGTTGTTTAAAAACCATCCTAGTTTCTTGAAACCACAGCCAGATTTGGTAAATAAAAAAAAATTTCCCACTAGATGGCACCCTCCAACATCTAGTGGATGTTTTAGATATGTAGTATCACCTGTTCATTTCTTAGTAACAAAATTCTAACTTTTCCTTCATCTATAGGAGACAAGGAATTTCTAAAATTTGGGGCTTTATCAATTATAACGCTAGTGTGATATAGGTTTGAAAATGCAGTTGTAATTTGTGAGTAGCACTACTAGATCTTTGAAGACTGGAATTAGTTAACTTTGGAGAAATGTGTTGAAGAAACTCATATACAGTATGCAGATGTACATAATGGGAAGCCTGATTGACAGACCTCAACACCTATGTAAACAGGAGGTATTTTTGATGCACAAATTAAATGTCTTGTTCCCCAAAGAGTTAAAAAAAGACCCTGGAGAATTTCTGGAAATTCTAGAGCACAATAGAACAATATAGAAGTTGGGTTTCTTTTGTCTTTCAATATTTATGTTTATGATAATTTTACAAGAAAATAATATTATATGATTATGCTATTCACCAGGAATACATAGGTATGGGAATTAGTAGTAGGTTCGGTGATGTAATTTTTTTATTGAATATATCTCTCTCATTATATAAATATATGTTTATTTATTTATTTTTTATTAGACGTGCGGATCAGATGTTAGCTATTTTCAAAATTGATTGAGATATATTACTCTACAAAAAGTATTGAAGCAATGTTGTTGTCCGTAATATCGGTGTAACACGGAATAGTTTTAACAGTATAAAAATATTTTTGGTAGAAGATATATATATAGATTTATGTAACATAATGGATTTAATGGTAGTTTAAATTATATATATTTGTAGTTTCATATTATATTGAGTGTTTGTGCTATTATGTAACAGAATAAAATACTTCAACCACACTACTTAGAATGTATCTGGTTGATTTTGAGACTTTCTCTGCAGCAACACATACGTATATACATACGTAAGTATGATCACAATCAGGATATTATATTTTAGAAACAAAATGTTCTTTATTAATTATAACAATGTGGTATTCAAAAATGGACACATAGTATGTACAATTTTTTGGCTTATTTAGTTCATTCAAAGGATTGTGCTATCTAAGTCAGTTGACTGGTTTGAATTAAAGTAGACTCAATATTTAACTAAAATATGAGTCTTATGAAATAATATGTGTTTTATGGGGGTTTTTTATTGCCTTCTCGAATATCTATATTTTTTTTAATTTCATAATTAAGAGTTAAATAAGTAAATTAAAAAAAATCTTTTGCACAAATTATAAATATTTGTTATTTGAAATCTAAATGGATACTGTTGGTATAAAGGTTTGAATAACAGCTGTATGCTTAACTCGTAAGCACATTTTAATTGGCCGTACTAATTAAATGGGATTAGTAGTGGGTTTACCTATTCCTTGGATTAAATCGCTAAAAGCGGTGAAATGTGTAAGGGGGGTTGAGTGACTATTGCTACCCTGAATTCAGAGTGTTCTAAAAGGAGAACAGTTGAAGCTCCACCTAGCGGTTTCTGTCATCATCACTTATATATATAGCGCCACTAATTCCGCACTGTGTATGTAAACCACAAAAAAAAAGATTAGTACCGGATCAGTGGAAAGCCATCAATTATATTAACATCGGATGTATACATGTCCTTTATATTTGTAGTCAAGTAAGCATATCCCCCCCAAAAAATTGGTGCTTGATATTTTATTTTATTTATTTCACACCATGGGGTGAATCTTTATTTTTTTGTGGTTTACACACACAGACACCACTAGGTGGCGCTCAAGGGTGGAATTGATTGTTTATCACGTCTTAAGTTTCACAAATGTTGTAGACACTTAAACTTTGTTGTTTGAAGTATTTATATATTGTTTTGATATACTACACCCCATATATTTTCCATTTTTTTCACATGTTTTGGAGATGTGATTGGCTGAAAATATACTGGATGGAATTAACTATGGACTCACACTGTTTTTGTTTATTTTTTTATTTTTTTTAAGTTTATTCCATGTGGTGATGTTGTATAGCGCCCATCGAGGTGAATTACTGTTCATTTGCATTCTTCCTACAAACAACCTACAGTGTACATTATTATAATTAACTAATAAGTATTTACAAGCTCATTGGCTTTATATGTTACAATTATAATTGTGGGATCAAGTAGGTCACTTGAGAGCGGAGGTAGGCAGCCTTAGGCAATTGTTGTAGAACTATAAGTTCTAGCATGCCTTGCGACCAGACAGACTAGGGTCAATTTTTTGATAGCAGCCAATTAACCTACCAGTATGTTTTTGGATTGTGGGAGGAAACCGGAGCACCCGGAGGAAACCCACGCAAACATGGAGAACATACAAACTCCATACAGATAAGGCCATGGTCGGGAATCGAACTCATGACCCCAGTGCTGTGAGGCAGAAGTGCTAACCACTGAGCCACTGTGCCGACCACGAATGCTGTCTAAAGATGCAGTTAGCCGTACTATCCTATGGGGAGAGCATAGCAGGAGAGGGATCTTCAGAACCCTCCCAGGCAGGCTTTGTGCTCCCCTGATCGCAAATTGTGTAAGACCACTAGAATCTGCAATTAAATCGTGATTGCAATCAGTTTACTATGGACTATTCATCCGGGACGGACTCCTACCAGCGCCGCTGTCCCAGCTGAACAATGTTAATAATTAGGCACGTTAAAGCATTTGATATCATTGCAATGAGAAATGATAATTGGTGTGAAGAAAATACGATGGGTCATAAATAGACCCCACAGTCTTTACAAGCTTTATATGTCTTTGTAGGTCAGTTTGTTTGGCTGTTAAGATAACCTGCATTTCATCACAGTTTCTCTGTTATTTATTTAGGTAAATGCTGTTCCCGGGAAGCTATTGTGACACTCAGAAGCCAGCGACCTTTCAATCACACATCCAGTCTCATCCCACGACAGCTGGCAGAGGTGCAGTCACAGAATCTGCAGGGGAAACCAAAGCTCAGATCTCGTCTAACATCCCAAAGAGACCGGACACAGCCATGAGAGGACCTGTCCTGGGAATACTGTGTGCCCTCGTCACTGCCGCTCTGTGCCAGACTGAGGACAGATGCCAGGGGCAGTCAGTAGGTAATTGCAAATTTTACCCTAATTTTCTGTCTGCAAATTAGATATGTAAATATGCAAAAATTATTTTATTTATTTTTTATTATTTGGAATCTTGCCAAGGGTGTAAAAATATTTTGTCAAGAATAAAACGAGCGAATGCTCTCGATTTTATGTTAGCCTGCAGGGGACTGAATATATCATTTCTGTTAGAATATTGGCATTTCAGTAAGACGTTGAGGCATTATGTGTATACTATAGGTAATACAGTTTTGCAGTTACAGCCAGGAGTGATGAGTTGGGGCACAGATACAAAGTAACCGGACCCAGCACCAAATTTGTTTCATCTTTATCTTGAGAAAAAATAATAACATCTCCAAGTAGTTCATTATATTTTACATCCAGTTCTTATACGCATTTCATCCTGGAAAAGGGGGATGCCCGTACATTTTAAAATCTATGGAATATGGTACATAGTCAACAGTTATCATTAACATTCTATTCATATAGCGCCAACGTATTCTGCAACGCTTTAGAGGCTATGTGCATCCGTAATTCATTCCGGAAGAATGTAGCATGTCCGCTACATACATGTGCTCCCCTGAAATGTGCAATCATGTTTCTGTAGACATCTATGTCTTCAAGATTATATTAGATTTTTATTTTTCAGACTTCTATAAGAGTGTATTGTACTGTGAAATAACTAAATGTATATATAGTCTGTTTGTGTACACAATCCCAGCTTATGGCTCCATCTTTTTATTGCCAAGATGTAACCAGCATCACTGACAGTTGGAAACTTAGTTTGGACCTTTTGCAAGGATGTCCCGGTGTTCAAGGGCCTCCAGGACCATCGGGATTACCTGGGAACGTCGGGGACAAAGGTACAACTCCTTGACTGATTCACATTATAAATTAGACAACGCCATGGCTTTACATAAACGTTGGCGAATAATATCCGTATGAAATAATGAATTCTGGTATCTCACCATTTATACTTCGCGGGCTCGGACGTTCTCAGCTTCAATTTGTTAGGGAAATAATTAAATATTAAATTATATACTATAACTAGACATAAGATATCGCTGTTTGGAGTGACCTTATGAAAGCAATTAGCCTGTGAAGTTTATGTATGTTTATATAATTAAGGAACGCCGGGTTGACTTCTGATAGACTTATAATTTACAAGAGCGGGTGCATTTTTCAATATTAAACATCATAATAGGTACATTCCAGTAGATTGTAAGTTTTATTGCAAACCTCGCAACTGTTCCTGTGGGACAGTCTCGAGTCGAAGATATCTAAGGAGAAATTGCGCCAATAAAAAACAATCCTTACCGCCATTTTTCCGAAATAAGCCCCTAATTATCCTTGCAGTAAATTAAAAATGGGGCAGCCTGCTGCCTCTCTTCTGCCCTCCAATGTTTAGCCCCCAACAGTTTTATGAAGTAGTAGCCTTGTTGATTTATAAATCTTGAATAAGGAGGATCTTAGTGGCTACGCTGACGGGACTATATAGCAAAGCCCCAGAGAGATTCGTCGAGGACCTTATTTTGAATCCCAGCAGCAAATCTTTAGACATATCAGTCTATTTACCTGTATCCTACACAACAAAACTACAATGTAAGCTCATAACAACACAGTAAATGTATAGACGCTTTCCCTGTGTGTTTTTTTTTATGAGCGTTTCCTCTGATTCAAATTAAAAAAAACAATATAGAAAAAAAATCATTAAAAATAATATTAAGAAGAAGCTGCATCTGAAAAAAATGAGCCCTGTGAAAAACCAAGAACCTCCTTTTTTGTGTTTTCATTTTTTATTTTTTATTTTAACAGGGGACCTTGGGATCCCTGGACCTCGCGGTCCTGATGGTGACAGAGGTAAGTGAAAGTCCATACTACCCAAAACTAAAGAAGAACTACTCCTAAAATTATGTTTTAGAAATCAAGGGTCTATTCATTAACATGCGATGATAATGATGATTATTTTTTTATTGCAGCCATAAAACATCTCTTATTGTCGCAGTTTGTCAATAGAATCTCACCCAGGCGGATGAACGATACTCTGTTTCTACGGGCATAGCAGCCTCGCAGTGCCAGTTGCTACGAATGTGCCTGTGCCACAAGGCATCTAGCCAGTTTGGCATGCGTAGTGGAACCAAATGCCAGGACATGGGCTTTCAGTTCCACTTAGAGGGGCGGGGGGGAGGAATAGTCAAAAATAGATTAAATATATAAAAAGGAAGTATTTTAACTTTTTACCATTGGAAAAAATGTTTTATTAAACTAATAAAGCATTTTTATAAATTAATTTTCTTCTGTCATCACCATCCTTTGTCATAAATGCAAACCTCACAAGTGTTGGCGCTTACACTGGAGTGGGTGGAGTTTTTCCAAAAAGTGGTTCGATTTGGCAGATTCAATTAATGCGGAACCTTGCGCGTTGTACCTGTAATTACGGTACAGAAATCTTCTCTCAGGTGTGAGCAAAACTGAGCAAAGCTTTTATCCAGGAACAACCCGCGGTGGAACCTGGCGCTGAATTGAATCTGCCCCATCGAGCTTTATCTCTCCATATATTTCCATATAGCACCGTGGGACAAAGTCTCCATAGACTCCGATGGAACAGTGCCTCTAGTGATTGTATCAGGATAGAATATTCTAGAATGCTAGCGTGGATTCCGAAGCCTTCTAGAATATTCTCAGTAGTACCAATGACCGTTGTCTGCAGCTTCACCAAACTTTTCCTTCCGCAGGGGAACCTGGTGAGCCCGGAAGCCGTGGACCAGCTGGAGGCCCGGGGCAAACAGGTAAAGAATATTCACCTAGTTTTAGAATACCGCTAAATATAAATTACAAGTTATCAATACTAATAACAGTTACACATATATAGGTAGACTCTCAGTATGTCTAGATAAAAATTCAGGACAATATAGGCCACACCCCTGATTCACACAAGCCAGACCTCTAATCCACCCAGCCACGCCTCCGTTTAGCTGTGGCCACGCCCACACACAGTTTTGCTCACATAATAATAGGGACTGTCATGTGAAAAACGCCTCTTAAAAGGATATTTTCTGAGAGCATATGTAAAAGATCCCAAAACTCCCTTATCTTGACAGATATTTGTCAGTGTATTTACATTTGCTGTGAAGCTGAGTACAGGCTATTGGTCTCTGTTATCAGTCATTTCAGTTTGTGTCCTTCAAGAGAGGTAGTCTTGCCACACATTAACAATTGCATTTCAGTACAAGCACACTAATTAGCAATTGAGGTATACACGTTACAATCCGATCATTCATCAAAACATACATTGCAATTTTAATCTGACAGAGCTGAAACTAGAGATGTTCACTGACCCCCGTGTTTTGGTTTTGGTTTTGGATCTGGATTAACTTCGTGTTTTGGTTTTGATTTTGGCAAAACCACCTTCCTGTGTTTTGGTTTTGGACCCCTATTTTTTTTTCTAAAACCACATAATTTGCACTACTACCCCTCCTGTTTCTGTGTGAGCAATGTCACTGGAAAATGGAGAGTGACAAGAACGCTGCTACCCCTCCTGTTTCTATGTGAGCAATGTCACTGAGCAATGTCACTGGAGTCTGGAGAGTGACAAGAACACTGCTACCCCCCCTGTTTCTGTGTGAACAATGTCACTGAGCAATGTCACTGGAGTCTGGAGAGTGACAAGAACACTGCTACCCCCCCTGTTTCTGTGTGAACAATGTCACTGAGCAATGTCACTGGAGACTGGAGAGTGGCAAGAAAACTGCTACCCCAGTTTATGTGTGAGCAATGGCGCTGGATCTCCTGGGGAGGGAGGTACTTATGGAATCCAAAACCCGTGAGATCCGACAACGCAACAATGACGTTTTGCCTCGATTCAGATCCGAGGATGCGCGAAAGTACCGAGCCGGCTCGCGAGCCTACTCGGATCCCCTAAGTTCAGGTGGGATCAGTTTTCAAAAAACCGAGCCCGAGCATCTCTAGCTGAAACACATCTTCGGGCAATGCACGAAGCAGGACAGCTGTAGGAATGGTTAAACTTTGATTGCACAATTGCAATACAGACAGCTTCAAATTGATTGCTTTCAGATTAAATTTTCCCAGACCATATTGGATCAATAGTGCCTCAAACATGTTGATTTATTAGCAGTCCAATTAATTAAAACAGTTTGGGTTGCAAAACGTGTGTCCACCTTTCCTCAGCACATAAATTACATGTATCAACCTACATGCTGCTAAACTATATCTAGAACATGAACAATTCATAGAATCCTCATTATCAACACAGAGATCTTCTGTAATTGACATAAATCCATTCTATGAATGGGTGAGGCCACCCCTTTCTTGCTACCCACCCCGTTTTCCCTGAAATAAAGGCATGAGATTTGTTTGGCGAAAAAAGAGGTCAGAGCGTTATTTTAAAATCAATCTTTTGAAAGCTGGCAAAGAAAACGGCAGTGCATCCATCAGGTCCAGCCATAGCCGTAACTATCACAACCAATAAGAGTGGGCTCTCAATGCTCTCAATGCCTCCTGGCGCCCCCAGGCCTGGAGATCCCCCACCCTCCTTTACCCTGACTTCTAACAAGACCCCCCTTAAGGGTGGTATTGAGCATTTCAGCCGCACTTTCAAAGGAGAGTATCCCCATGGCTGCCACTTGCGCCCCGCCATGGCCGTTGACTGCAGTGCCTTTTTGCCAACGCTAGGTTCCCCCACCGGGACACCATAGCCTGCCAACACTAACAGCTCGCTGTGACCTTATAACCTTGCCAATGCGCCAAATATCTCCTCAATAACCATATCCAACTCCCGATCATCCTCATCATTTATTTATATAGCGCCAGAGCACTTTACAACCTGACCTGATAAATGCCCCCATCTTTTTTGCAAAAATTTAACTTGTTAAACTGAATCCTGATGTGTCTGGCCACACAGCCAACTACCCCTTTCATCAAGTATTCCACTGCAGAATTCACATTTCTACATGCCTCATCTATCACGGGTCCACACATTGGGTCACACCACTTAATATAGAGTCATTAACCCTTCATCTGTGCAATGTAATTTTACTCTCCAAATCCGAACAATGGCTACGCTCCTTCAGTCCTAATCAGACCCCTGTTGTTCTTACCTTTCAGGATTGCCCGGGTTGATTGGACCGCCTGGAATGAAAGGTAAGCCATCTATCGCGCATTAATTTGTAATTTAATAAGCGCTGATTGTCTTCATATAACGTACGGTAAGATAAGTTATGATTTACTGGTATGTATGATAAATATAATGTAGCAATTAACATTTTAATAAGGGTAAGCTAGTAATTGTCATTTAGGTTGAGTTGATCATTTGCATGGATCATGTAGTATGCATGAAATTCACCAGAAATGTACTTTTTTAAAAAAAAAATAGCCAACAATTATAACTAGAAATTGGGCTAAACTCATTTTTAACAACGTGTAGAATCAAATCTATTTACACAGTTTTGCCTGCAAATTATTGACTCCATGTATTAATTGTGTACCCTTTACAGGAGAACGAGGAGACCCCAATGACAGTAAGAAAAAGTGGAGGATATCTGTGATGATTTCATTACAATAGTTTTGTTTTATTTTTTTTATTGCTGTTTGTTTTCGTTGAAGTGTTTATTTTTGTTTTTGTATTTTTATTTTTTGCAAAAAAAAAAAACTTTGTAATTTAGTCATTTCTACAGTTATTTTTTTTTTTTTAAAAGAACCTCAGTGCTTGACATATAGGGCCTGATTCATTAAGGAATATTAAGCAAAAAAAAGGAGTAACTTTGCGACTTGGCAAAACCATGTACATACCTGCAGCGTACAGCAAGTGGAAGTTCAAGTCTAAATCAACTTCTCTGTTTGTTCGTTAGTGCCGGTGAACTGTAAAGATCTGCAAGACCGGGGAGCGACTCTTACAGGATGGTATTATATATTTCCTGACGGGAATCCTCTGAGGGTTCTGTGTGATATGGAAACTGATGGTGGAGGATGGATCGTAAGTTATAAACAATTATTGTGGTAGCAATATGTTAATTAGAGAGGAGAGAACTGGATAGAACACAAACCAGTCTCACCGTTCTAACCCCTGGACCGTACAAAACATTTATTGCATCCTAACAACCCTGCAACATTTGTACAGTTGTATCTGCGTTGTGTATTATTGCACATTGTAGTGCTTACCTCTCAGTGCTGATGTTTGTTTATGATGGTCAGACGCCGCCATACTTCATTCTCACCCCACTCTAAGTTTAGTCCGCTCTACAAGATAGCGCAAGGTCAAAGATCATCACCTCTTTGCAGGTCTTCCAGAGGCGCTCGGACGGTTCTGTGAATTTTAACCGCAACTGGAACTCCTACAAGACAGGATTTGGGAATCAGTGGAGCGAGTTCTGGCTGGGGAACGACAACATTCACAGACTAACATCCAATGGTAAAACTCCAGGCAGTAATGCTATATATAGGTATGGGGTCTCCTATGCAGAATTATGGGACCCAATATTCTCCATAATTCAAAGAACCATGCCTAAAAAACACTAAACTACATCTAAAAATTACCTCTGTCTTTCACTGCCCTTGGTATTTCCCCTTCTTATGAAATCGTTTAGCAGAGCTCCTCACAGTGTCTAAAGGAGATCATATCTGCATGTAAGACAGTATTACTGAAATGATATAAGAGCACATATTGTTAGTGGGTGTTAATGGATAGAGGGACCAGGGCACAGTGAATTATTCCAATGATGTCACAGTCATCGGAAACGTTTGCACTTGGATAGGGTACTTCTCTGGAAAGGTGCTCCCTGTGATTCCTTCATTAAGGAAGGATCCTAGAGTAACACATCAAACAGTTAATAGATGTGTACATATCTACATTACAATATTATGGTACATCAAGGTATCTCAAGAGGCAAAATAAAAGACAAAAGCATATGTACCTGATTAACTGCATCGTACGTGTTCCCGATTGGTCTAATAGTCACATGTCACGCCCCACTGTCCTATTAATTGAATGGGAAGTTCATGGGAAAGGGATATTGAAAACAGTACCCTCCCTTTGCCTCCACTACTCCTCCAGGCACACTCCATGGCAGATGGCGGCAATGAGCGACTGAGATGAGGCAAATATAAAGGAAAGAGTGTAAGTGCTCCGCACTTTATTCTAAATTTGCGATAAAACATTGATTCCAAAGTCTTTAACTCAGTAATTTTCTCATAATTCAGACTCCTGATGCACCAAAATGAACATGATAAGAGGACACCAGCTCCTGTCGCTGTTTTAGCTTATTTAAGACTTATAAAGGAAGTATGGGAGGGACCTTATAGCCTGAGCGAGCTTTAGTTTATATGGCTGCATTTGAAATGATCGGAGCCAGGAGTGTTGCAGAGGGTGATCAAACAAGGAATGATTAAAAAGAACACATTGAAAAGGGGACCAGTCTTATGAACAATGACCGGGTCAGTTTTAATCTGATCATTAATCAAGTTTGTCTAAAAGAGCATATCCATGATGCTTTATCTTGTGTGACATATCATCATAAGATCCTCATATCTTTTGTCGGTTATTTTTATTCACAGGTAATTTTGAGCTCCGTGTCGATTTGGAAGACTTTGATAACAATCACGGTAATGCCGTGTACAAAGACTTCCGTCTAGGAGGAGAGTCAGAGAAATATACCCTACATTTGGGGAACTATACCACGGGTAATGCAGGTAAGACAGTGGGTCACTTTATAACACATCTGATATTTACTTACTGAGGGGCACCCATGGATCATCTCCAGTGGGTCTTACAAAAATGCTGAAGATACGATTGAAAGTCAAGTTTTATAGGTATTTTAAGGAGAAGGCCTGACTCCATATCATATTAGAAACCCAGCCTCTGAGTGGAACCAGTCTGCAAATTGCAGCCAATGTGCGAGGCTCCTATTGACTCCGTAGTCTGCACCTTCCATCTTCAAAGACAATGGTCTTCTAGACAAATATATTTTCATTGTCCTGACCTTCGACAATAGATGTACTGTGAAGATAATATTGTTTCCAATGCGCAGATCTGAGCTTATCCGTTGTCGTATACAAGGTCGATGAACAAACATATATTCATGAAAGATAGATACGGCTGTGTCACGGGCACTAGGAGTCTTTACCCAGGTATCACCAGATGATAGACTTACCAGAGCAGTATAGGTGGTAATATGGTACTCTGGTAGCGGGGTGATCACGGAACAGGAGACAGCAGATGGTAAGAGAATGCTCGAGGAAAGTCTATGACTAGCAGCACTGGTAATAGGTAGATAACTGTACACGAGGAACTGGATGGACAAGGAAACGTGAGGGTAGTCAGTGGTCTGCGTATAGCAAGTTGTACCACTGCTATAGTGAGGAGGAATGTCCAGAAGCAACGAGGAGGTGATGAGAGTCAGCGGTCTGCGTATAGCAAGTTGTACCGCTGTCTGGGTGAAGGAATGGAATCCAGGTGAAGGTATCCGGGGAGTCAGTGGTCTGCGTTAGCAAGTTGTACCACTGCTATGTGAGAGGATACTGGAAACTGGTGACTCAGGAAACAGGGAACAGTGGTCTGCCTCTAGCAAGTTGTACCACTGAAATATATATGTGAGGAGGAGCACGGGGAGATAAATGCAATGCAGAGTATACACGGGCACACTGAACTTGATCCCACGATGATATGCACAAAATAATAATAACTGAGCAGCACTGCACAAATATACAAAGTCACAAGAACTATCCAGGCTAAAAGGTAACACAGTCAAATGATAGCAATAGTCTCAGTGGATAGGAAACTCCGGAGGAGAACAACTCAGTCCAGCTAGATATGCAATACACCAGCACAGTCAATGAGAAGTATGCATACCGTGGTTCAGGAGAGCAGGCTGTCAGAGAGAGGTGCAGGGATACCTGAACGGCTGGAGGCCGGCAGGATGCGAAGTCCCAGGAGGGTGGAAGCGGTAACCAAGTAGGTGCAGCGCACGGTAGGTAGACCAGCAAGGATGTAAACAATACTCAGGAAGCAGTAGTATATAGAACTGGACACCTGGAGAACACGGGAGAGTTGAGGCGGTCTAGCTGAGATGCAAGCAGCGGGGCGCTGATCCGATGCAGACAGGCGAGTTGACACAAGCAGGAACACTGTAGAAGCACGGAGACAGCGGATCGGCTGGCTGCAGACACGATGAGTACTGGAGGGTTGCGATGAGCAGGACACTGCAGATACACGGAGGCAGCGGATAGGAATCAGCTGGTGCAGTCACGATGAAACACGGGAGAGTTGAGGTGAGCAGGATACTATAGAAGCACGGAGGCAGCGGATAGGAATCAGATGGTGTAGTCACGATGAAACACGGGAGAGTTGAGGTGAGCAGGATACTATAGAAGCACGGAGGCAGCAGATAGGAATCAGCTGGTGTAGTCACGATGAAACACGGGAGAGTTGAGGTGAGCAGGATACTATAGAAGCACGGAGGCAGCGGATAGGAATCAGCTGGTGCAGTCACGATGAAACACGGGAGAGTTGAGGTGAGCAGGATACTGTAGATACACGGAGGCAGCGGATAGGAATCAGCTGGTGCAGTCACGATGAAACACAGGAGAGTTGAAGTGGTTTGGAAACTGTAGAAGCACGGAGGCAGCGGATAGGAATCAGCTGGTGCAGTCACGATGAAACACAGGAGAGTTGAAGTGGTCTGGAAACCACAAACGAACAACAGGAATCAGCAGGAGCTGAATACACGAGGAAACACAGGAACACCTTCAGAGGCTCATGGGGAATGAGACTCCAAGATCAGGCAACGAGGTATTGACCACAGGTTCTTTAAATAGGGAGTGTTGCCTGATCAGCCAATTAACTAAAAGGAACATGTACTGAAGGTTTGAAAGGGCTGCACATGCGCAGACCCTCAGGATGGTGGACGGCCACGGTTCCTAAACACACGAGAAGTAGCACTCACAGTCCTGTGAGTGACAGGCTGAAGCTGGATTTCCCCTTTAAATACTGATTGAGCCTATAAAACAGCAGATTTGCTCCCTCGCAAAGTGTCTTCAGTGATGTCACTAGTTTCTGAATTGATAGAATGAATGCTCATGAATATTGATACATGCTATTTCATTCTGGTTTTTTTATTTTATTATAAATGCATAATTTATTTTTTACACACGCAACAGCTTAACCACCTATTTGTGTCTTCACAGGGGATTCCCTCTCTATACACAGGAACCAAAAGTTTACTACCTTTGACAATGATAATGATAAAAGCAAAAACTTTAACTGCGCTATAATATATTCTGCCCCCTGGTGGCACCAAGCTTGCTTTGATTGCTCTCTAAACGGGGAATACCTACGAGGAGAACACAGACAAAAGGGGGGTATTGCCTGGTCAACCTTTAAAGATGTTCAGTATTCCCTCAAGTTCTCAGAAATGAAGTTTCGCCAAGAGCAGGATATAGAATTTTAGCTGAAACTGAAGAACTCTCAGAAACTTCAAGTCTTGATGGAGAGAAAAATAGGTTCAAAATGGGGGCAAGATTCCAAGATGGATATTTTATAAATGTGATAATGTTGCTAAAATGTCCTTGATGGGAAAACTACACATATCATATTCTATTCATTCTTAAGTCTTGAAGATGTAACATTTCCCTTTTCTACTTTTTTTTAATTAATTTTGATTTCATGGGAAAAGTTGTATTCTGTTCCCTTTAAATATAATCAATTCCTATTTTTATGCACTAATTAATTTGGGGAAATCAATTAGTTTCCAACATTACATATATTTTACTAAAAAGTGGCTTATTGCGGACCTTACTGGGCCACATCCAATTTTCACTCGGCATTTGAAACTTCGAAGTGGATGAAAAAAAGGCGAGATAATTTTATAGACTATGGAATAAGATAAAAGACAATGCTTAACACA